>NC_056733.1:313441589-313524089 GCF_019279795.1 Protopterus annectens | reverse complement strand
TATGCCCCCACCAACACCACTACCTCTCCACTGAACTTTATTATAAACTTGTGTGCAACAAGGTCTTTCCTACTGACTATAATGGGGAACCACAGCATTTTGCCTGAATTAATCATTACAACTGGTCATGCTACTTTACACAGCTGAACAATTTCAGCATAATCTATTTACTCCAGGTTTTTACAGGGAAGAACACATGTCTAATTAGCATTAAACATTCCCTTGAAATGCCTCATTATCCAACAGCATAGCTGGTGGGACAGCCCACCATGATGATTCTTTTGCTCATGGAAAATGACTGCAGTGGGTCTGCCTGTGAATTGAAAAGGGATAGAGCAATGAGTTTTCTCACTCATGGTAAGACTTACTGTTCATGGTAACCATTTCTGAATCCCAGGGATGTCAGATAACAGTTTTAAGTACTGCATCATGAAGCACAAAACCCGTCTATTTCATTACCTACTATTACATATAACGTATTTGCAATTCTTCACAGCTATCTAAAATTCATTTATGTTGCAGTATGGCTTATCCATGCATGCCCACTTATTTCTTCAAAGCAAATTTTAAATGTTACCCTTATAATTTTTGTTATTCAAGACAAGACTTCATGATAATGAAGGGTTTCACATTAGCTTTAATAAATGGCTTATGCGACAAAGTAAGTTTGGTATTGACAAGTAGTTGTTTAATTAACCCTGTTTTTTTTTCACGTTTCTAGTGCTTCTTATATAACTGTCAAATGCGGTACATATTTTACTCCAGTCTGCTACAGTTACAGCAGAAATTTTACTGCATCAATGTTGTTTTAGTTCAAGTGGAAAGTCTGTCTTGAAGTCCAGATTTCCATTGTTTAGCGTAAAGATTCACACTTTGTTGCTGCGCTTGGCTACTATATATTTTTAAGTGATTGTACTCAGGTGGAGTGGTGCTGCAGTAGCGTTGTTGCCTCACAGCAAGACGTTGTCCCATTCAATTCTCAGCTAGAGCGTCTTCTGTGTGGAGGCATGCATGAATGGGTGTACCTTCATTGAAGGTTGTGCATCAGGGCTGGTAACTTGGCACGTAAAAATCCACTACCAAACATTAGCGGACCGGCGTTCCGCTGTGGCGACCCCTAACCGGGATAAGCCAAAAGACACAACAACAACATTCAGGTGTTTTGCAGTAATCTCCAAAAGCTAAATTAGTGTGTATGAAATGGCCTGACTTTTCCACCTTAAAACATGGTCTGTTTTTATTTCATTTTGGAAAAAATTCACCTTTAAAACGCATTGTCTATCTTTGGCCTCATTTGGTAAGCTCCTTTTTGAATTCTGTGAAATATCTGTTTAGATTGGCTCCACTTTTTAAATTTAATTCTTTGGTACATTCTAATTTTTGTAGCTTGTGTTGCATTCCATGGAGAAAATAACTAGCATGGTAGAAACCTTCATTGAGTCACTTATCAGTAATGTCTAACGAATATGCTGTAAAGTTTGAATGCTCACCTTACATAATTATGACTTATCCATGGATGCACTTAATCCAAGATCATATTAAAAAGCTGGGGTGTAGTAATACAACACAAATAGTTTGGTTTTCTGGTGCATGCCTTTATCCATTACTATGGCCTCTAGAGAAAGTTTATTGAACTGTTAGTACTATAGATGTTCTCAAGATGCACTGTACTCTGTTCTGGACCCATAACACATATTAATAAAATCCGAACTCTATTCAAAACAGGCTGTGTTCTACTAGCAGCATGGGTATTGGAGGGACCAAGCAGTGGTGAATAGGAGTGAGTGGTCAATGCCAGCTCACACATACTGGCAGAAAGGAGTCACCCTGGCTTAATGCAACTGCAGCATTAACAGCCTGGTGAGTTCAATGATACAAGTGGTATATACCACTTGGTCAGGGGGGTACGCATGTGAAAAGCTCACATGCACCATCAGACAATTGCAGCATTAACAGCCTGGTGAGTTCAATGATACAAGTGGTATATACCACTTGGTCAGGGGGATACGCATGTGAAAAGCTCACATGCACCATCAGACAACTGCAGCATTAACAGCCTGGTGAGTTCAGTGATACAAGTGGTATATACCACTTGGTCAGGGGGATACACATGTGAAAAGCTCACATGCACCATCAGAAGTCAGCCTTAGTCAAGCATGCAAGGCGGCTGCATGGTGGTCAGGTTAGGGCACACTCCCTAGCAGGAGTATGACACTGTACCATAGATACTGGTTGAGGTGAACCTTGGGGAGAATATAGTAGGTCCAGCAAACCCAGAAAATGAGGAGAAGAGCTGTGCTAGCTGATGATCAGCTGTTGCAAGGTTAAAAAAGACATACTATACACTTTCTAACTTATGGAATAGTTTCCATGCTAATATTCCATGGCAGTTGTTAAAATACCTGTAAACATGCAAGTCATTGATTCATATTTAGATACTCCAGACCAGCAGAGTAGCCAGTTATTTTGCTGTCTGGTGCCAATCACAAATCTTTCCTCTGCCCAACTCTAAGTTAAGGAGTGAAAAACCAAAATGAAACAAAAAAAGCATTTTTTTATTTGCATTTAAGCTGTTCCTATGACTTATGTCACACAACGAATACTAAAGTGCTTCAAATATTTAAAAATGTCTCCTTTTAAACTGCAGCAAGCAACTGCTACAGTTTTTGCCACAGACGGCTAAACTTCTGCCCACATATACAATAATGGCACATAAATACACAGAAGACTGACCAGTATCTGCCATTTAAGCTGTCTAGTACTTTTCGTCCAAAGTTGCTGTCCCCTTCACTTCACTATGGCTGTGATACTACTGCTGCTTTTGTCATAATATATGTTCTACTGTTAAAGACAAATTGGGTAGCTACTAATACTCCACCCCTCGGATGGTATAGCTTCAAGTATGTTTTTATTTATTAAATTTGTTCTAATTTCCTTACCCCAAAAATGATGCATTTTTCAACTTTTCCTTTTTATCAAGCATCACAGCTCATTGTATTGCCATCTGCATTACCATAAATTCCTAGTTTCTCCTTTCCATTTATTGTTTGTCTTTTCACCTTTTCCCAGTTAGGGGTCGCCACAGCGGAACTCTGGTCCACTAATGATTGACAGTCGATTTTTATGGTGCCGTGTTGCCAGCCCAACGCCCAGCCTTCAGTGAAGGCACGCCCATTCACACATGTCTTTCGGAGACCATTCAAATGTGGGAAGGACATGCAGACTCCACACAGAAGGCACTCCAGCTGAGAATCGAACAGGAGAACCTCTTGCTGTGAGGCAACAATGCTACCGCTGTACCACCATGGCTGAATCTCCTTTCCATTTATTCTTCCCACTAAATTGCCACCTATAGTTATTCTAGTCACATAAACTTGACTGAATTTCAAAGTTTTATTACTGTAATCATAGTTGTTAACCTCTTACCTCTAAAATCAGGGATGAATGCAGAAATAGTCAGAGACAATTAGGGATACTTTTTAAAATATTAGTACTATTAATATGAGATGAAAGACCAAGAGAATGTGAATTAGCATGCATTTTTCTGAAGTAAAAGAAGTCTAATTAATGTCATTATTTATTAAACAAAATCCACAACCTTTTCTCCAAAAAGTAACAGTTTTAGGAGCCATTAGGAGGGACAGAGCAACATTTTAAGCTGAAATTATGGACATTGATGAGGTATGATTTCAGTACAAATATCCCATGATTAATATGGTACCTTACCACATGTTCATTACCTGTGCAGCTTCGTCTAATTATACGTGTTTATTTATTAGTGTCTGCATTGCTGACTTACTTCAGAGTCATATGTTCATGCTCTGTTCTTCGCATCCTAATATTACCCAAAAGACATGGTACTGTTAATCAGGTTGGCACAGTGGCACAGCAGATAGTGTTCTTGCTTCACATCAAGAGGGTGTCTGCTTCAATTATTTGCTGGGGAGCCTTCTGTGCAGAGTCCTGATATCCTCCCTGTGTTCACAAGGGTTTTCTCTGGGTGATCCAGTTCGTCCCACATTCCAAATATATGCAGTAGGTGGATATGACATGCTAAACTGGCCATAAGTGTGAGTGTGCATAGTGTGGAAGAAGTACTGTGGCAGAGTTAGCCACCTGGTGGTGTAAACCTTAGATTTAGATGATTGTCACTACTGAAGTGATGCTCTGACCCCATGTACAAAAAGAGGTTGTGGTTGGATGGAAAGTACTGTTGGTCATTTTGGTTTATTGCATAATCTGATATTTATTTTACTTATTTATTTATTTTCCTTCATCTATTACAGCACTACATAGCTATCCAAATACATTGTTCCCAGGTTACAAACTGCATGCAGCATGTTTTATTGCTCTAGTGAGGCAAACCCAGGAAGCAAGGACTTTGTACTAAAGCATGCTTATCTAATCAGCAAGCAATAAACTGAATAATATTATATAAACTTGTAAAAAGATAGACAGATCAAAGCAGATGTTACAGGGACCAATAAAGTTTAAGAGTACATTTTCATGTAATAGCAACCCTTCAGGTTGTCACTTTCACAAAGAGGAACTACATTCAATTCTGTCGACTGTTTTTTTTTTTCATCTTTCTTTGAATTGCAATTATAATTGTTTCTTTTTTTCTTCCAATGCCTGTCAACAAGCAGTCTTCACTCTCTCTCATATTGTTTGCTTACTTTCAAATCACGGGAGAGAAGTACCCCACAAACATATTTTTTTTTCACTTTTATGAATGCATTGTACTCTTTGGCTTGCTAACTTCTTCTAAAACTGATATCTCTGAATGCACTACTTAACTTAAGATGCCGTGCTATGGACCATCTTTCAATATCCCCATGTCTCTTCTTTTCCTCTCAGCCCAATGTGCACTCCTAGATTAGGTCTTTAAATGAAGATTTCTCATTCCTGATTAAACTATCAATGTCAGGCACATCTGGGCTGCGTCAGACCACTGCAGCATCATCCTCACAATGGCAAGCTTTTCATTACAACACATTAGATAACATTTCTTACACAGCAGAATGCGACACATAATATTATCTAATTTGATCTTTTATGTACTTTTAAATTCTGAACTCTATGCGTGCCTTCCCTTTTAAACTTTTCCATCTGACCCATGCTGTGTAGAATGCCTCTGTGGATTCACTATCCACCACCCATTCTGGCATTCTATTCCATGGGGCCACAGTACTCTGTGAAAAAGTACATTTGATGCTCCAGGGAGTAGATAGTTCTTGTAGTCTGTTGCTTCCTTCCACTTTGTCCTTCCTAGCCAATGACCCCTTCACAGTTCCCTGACATGATGTTGCATACAAGTATCATGCCCCCATCTTTTATAGGTTCCTCCATCTTCATCTCATATTCCTCGCCACCCATTATGTGAATCTTTCTGGAAGATTTCCTTTGGATTTATTCTAGCAGCTGGATGTTCTTTTCCTTTTATAGCCTTAAGAACTGCTTACAGTACTCAGGCTGCAATCTGACTAAGGCCTTGTGGAGTGTATTTCCCTAAAGATACACCGAGAATTATGTTTGCTGCAGCCATTGCCCTCTTAATGTGCACCCATGGTGCAGTCCAAGTCTGTTTAACACTCCAAGATCTTGTTCATTCTCTTTTGTTATCAATTCCACTCCTCCCTGTCCCCCACACCTGATACTTCACACCAGGGCTGCTGTAGCCTAAGTCAGGTAATTTTGCATTGGTCTGCAGTGGACCTCAAATACCATTTTTATACCAGTTTGTTTAGCCTAAATACTTCAATAGATTATCCTGTCATTCTCCACCTACCTTCAACCATCAGACAAGATGCCGGCTCCATTATCTTTTGCATCGGGCATATTGGAGACACACCCACAGGGATAAGTAGCAATCCCAAGACAGAACCTTGCAGAAGTCTACCAGTCATTTTTGTAATACATGACTTTGTTCCTCTCAGCACAAGTGTCTGTCCTACCATTCAGCAATGGAGATATCAGGTTTCACAGTCTTGGACCTTCCATAATCCCCTCCAGTTTTCCTTTTAATATTCTCTGTGGGACTGAATACAAGACTTACTGAAATCCAGGTAGACAATGGCTGCTGCTCCTCTGATAAGTTCACCTATGACCCAGTCATAAAACTGGGTCAGGCTTGAATGACTGCTTCTTCTGGTATAAAATCCATGTTGGTTGCTGTAACAGAAAGTGTTGTCCCCAAAAAATTCTTCCAGCCTTCCCCTCAGAATTGTCTACATAATTTTTCTGGCCATTGCTATTAAGACGACAGACCTTAAGTTCCATGGATGATTTCAGCTCCTCCCATTATATTCTGCTTGCTCCACATACAATTTTTTATTTATTTATTTATTTATTCATTCCACTTTGAGGACGGGGAGGTCCACTGGGCCCAGGGAGCCTGTTTTCAGTGGAGGCCCGGGGAGAACAGCTCCAACAATATGTAGTTACATGAATAATTACTAAGAAACTTTGCATTGTGTCTTTTTGGCTTTTCCTGGTTAGGGGTTGCCACAGCGGAACTCTGGTCTGCTAATGATTGGTATTTGATTTTTATGTGCCAAGTTTCCAGCCCTGATGCACAACCTTCAACAAAGGCATGCCCATTCACACATGTCTCCATGCAGAAGACGCTCTAGCTGAGAATCGAACCAGACATTTGCATTATTGACAAATAAACAGGTAGCATTCATAAAGAAACAAACAATTACAATTTTATTTAGGTGTAAAAGACAGGCAAATGGCCTTGAGGCTAGATTTTACAGTATAGTTATTTATACATAATACAAATGAGCAAGGTTAGCTAGGTGAGAGGTTAGCCAGGGGTAAAAGTGGAGGAGACCTTGGGAGGTATAGGGTGAAGAGTACAGCTGCATTTCCTGTTTGAGTAAAGGTGAGAATGAAGAAGAGTTTTAAAGTTTTCGAGGTTATCGCAGGTTCTAAGAGTGGAGGGAAGAGCATTCCATTTTTTGGCTAAAATGAAGGAAAGCAGAAGTTGACCAGCTGGGTGCTTGGGTTTGTGGATGGTGATTAGGTTTTGGTGGGTAGATCTAAGTGTTCTATGGGGAGTATATGGTTGGAGGATACTGGAAAGTGCAGGGCACTTGGTAGGTTGGAATAGTAGTCTATAGGCAGTCGTGATTTGGAGAAAGTCGAGTTGGTTATGGAGTTCAAGCCAGTTTAATGAGGGAAGGGAGGAACAGTGATGAGAGGAAGATTTGGCTTTGGTAGCAAATCTGGAGATTTTATTGTAACATACTTCTAGTTTAGAGGATAGTGAGGAGGATAAATTAGTAAGCAGAGGTGTGCCATACAGTAGAGAGGGAAGGAGATAAGTAGTGGCGAGAGTTAGTCTGGCAGCAGGAGAGAGGAAGTGGTTGTTTCTATAAAGTAGGCCAAGTTTTATGCGGGTTTTCTTTATGTTTAGCTGGATGTGAGTGTTAAATTTTAGGTGTTCATCAATGGTTACACCAAGAAATTTGGCGGAGGGAATGACCTCTGAAATGGAGTTGTTATGGCTGGTTATTTGGAATGAGTTTTTATTAATAGGGGAGGACTTAGAAGGAGAGAATAGAAGGATTTTAGTTTTGTTAGCATTTAAAGAGAGGTGATTTTGGAGCATCCAGTTTTCGGTAGTTGAGAAGGCTGTTTGTGTCAGTAGTTGGAGATCTATTAATTTGGAGGCACAGCATATCAAAGTAGAATCGTCAGCATACTGAGCAATTTTAGTATTGGGTATGGCCTTGTAAGTCGTTAATAAAGATGTTGCCATATTCCAATCCTCTGGAGGGTCTGCAACCAAGATTTCTGAGGAAGCTGAGAGGTTGTCCATTTTGACCTTATGTCACAGAGCAAACCAAAATGGTACACCAGGCAGAAGAAATTATCCAAACTAGCAGTATTCACTTCACTTCACGATTTAATAAAATCCAAGGACAAAGTAAGCGCTTTCACGTTGATCAGCAACGCTTCATCAGACTTCAAAGACTAGAGGCAATTCATAGCATTTAAAAAGCATCCACAATTAATGTATTAATTGATCAATCAACATTTAAAGACACCATACATCAAAACTGCTGAAATGTAATAAATAGAAATAAAATAATATTACAATAGATAATACATACAAAAACAGTGTAGTACATTTGTCAGCATATATCCTAATTTAAAACTTGGTAATCTTAGGAATCGAACAGAAGAATTAGAGAATAAGTGGATTATTAGGCTACAAACATTCCAGGGTTATGGCTTGAATGACAAAGTGTCACTCAAGCCATTTCTCTTAGCTCGTCCATATAGTCATTAGCTAGCATACTCGTCATGTATTTGAAATATTTTTAATGCAATGGAGATTGTTATATATATATATATATATATATATATATATATATATATATATATATATATATATATATATATATATTTTAAATGTTGACATATAAAATGCATTTATTTATTGTGTAGCTTATATTAATAAGTCAACAGTTTGTTCTTGATACTCATTTTGACCTTATGTTAACCTCCCTAAGGCCAGCCAGTACCTTCTGCACCTCCCCTCTGTCTGTCTGTCAACTGTTCTCACCATTCTGCCCTGTTTTTTCTCTCAGCACAGCACCTTTCCCTTACTTACATTCATGAAGACTAAATCAGAGGGGGGGGGGTAAGTACAGCTGTTACATTTCTTTTGATCTTTTGGGGCGGCCACGGTGGTGCAGCGGTTAGTGTTGCCACCTCACAGCAAGAGGTTCTCTGGTTCGATTCTTGGCTGAGGTGCTTTCTGTGCGGAGTCTGCATGTCCTCCCTGTGGTTGCGTGGGTTTCCTCCGGGTGCTCCGTTTTCCTCCCACAACCCAAAGACATGCAGTAGGTGGATTGGACACTCTAAATTGGCCCTAGGTGTGAGTGTGTGTGTGTCTGTGCCTTCTGTGGAAGGTTGGGTGCCAGGCTGGCAACTTGACACTGTAAAACTTCACTGCCAATCATAAGTGGACAGATGATCCGCTGTGGCGACCCCTAACCGGGAAAAGCCAGAAGAAGAAGCAACAGCTAACTATCATACAATGCAACATTCGACATCATAGTACCTTTCTTTCTCATCTGGAGCTGTGATATTCTCCTATACATTTATTGAAATTGGAGCACATCTTTATAAATTAATATTATTCTGTTGTAATAATTACTATATATAAACTATACATATTTCAATGAAGCTGCAACATTATGGATTCAGCTTCACAACAAAAACATGTAAGCTACTCAAAAGAAAAAAAAAACAGGTTTTATCTATGCATTGCTTTGCAGTGCTGAAACTGCCATGTTTATGGCTTTGAACTCAATGGTTTGATAATTATGGTGGTACTTGTAAAAATAGCAGTCAAACTACAGAAGTTTGGTTTGGTACTTTACTGACGGGATTAAAGAGGTTAGTAGGATGCTTTACTGCTGCATGATTTCAGTCTATAAGGAGTCTGTTTTCACTTTTATTAGGCTTACCGGTGCATTCTTTCTGAGATTTGATCAATCTGTTCTCAGTATTCTTGAAAGGCATTTACAAAAAGCATTTAGCAAATGTTCAGGCAAATGGAGTATCACACAAACCCAAAGCCACACACAATCTCAGTAATACAGACTCTCACACAGACAGAAAGAAAAAGTAGTATGTGCACTTGTCTCACACAGACCCACAAGAAAGAAGCAGGCAGGCTCACACACACACACACACACACACACACACACACACACACACACACACACACACACACACACACACACACACACACACACACACACACACACACACACACAAAACACACACAAAGGCAGGTTTTAGCCACACTTTGCTTGGTAGTCTTGAAAGTGCCAGCTAGCAGCTTTGAAAGCTATGTTGACACCTGTGAAAATAGCTGTGACACACAAACTCACACACATATATATACATACACACATATATATACATACACACACACACACACATATATATATATATATATATATATATATATATATATATATATATATATATAGGGTCTATATTAGATCACTGAACACTTAAAAAAGCGAACAGTGATTAATCGACCCTATGTAACTGAAAGCTTAAAATATCGAAGTAACAGAAACCCAAATTTTTTACTAGGGAAAGAATTTGGTTGTCCATTTCTGTTGCTTTGGTATTTTCAGTGCTGTGGTGGAAAGTTATGGGTCGGGTTCAGGTAAGTGTGTGATTGTGTGGATGTGAGTGTTAGGATGGGTTAGGTGAGTTAGGGTTAGGGCGCAGGTTAGGTATGTGTGCGATTGTGTGGACGTGAGGGTTAGGGCTGGTTTGGTGAGTTAGGGTTAGGGAGAGGGTGAGGTGAATGTGCAATAGTGACGGACCTTAGGGTTAGGGTTTGGGTTAAGGTAAGTGGATAGTTAGTGGTGTGTGTATAGTTTAGTGTAAGTTTAGGTGTCAGATTTTAAGTGTATATGTGTGGATTGCTGTTTGTTTGGTGTGCTTGTGTTGTGTGTATGTGTTTTGGAACAGTGATTTTTTTCCCTAGGAAAAAAATTGCTGTTCTGACAATTCGAGATTGTAAGCTTTCGCTTACATAGGGTCGATTAATCACCGTTCGCTTTTTTAAGCATTCAGTTATTTAATATAGACCCTATATATATATATATATATATATATATATATATATATATAAATATATATATATATATATATAGATATATACACATTTGGAAACATATACACTGTTGGAAACTCCTGTGTTCTGTCTGCAGTGTGATTCTCAAGCAATCTGGAAATATATCGTTGATTTATAAGTATATTTCTTGGTATTTTAACCTTTCAGAGTTCTGCATTGTTTTAATTTTGCCTGAATTAACTATTTATATATTTTCAGGCATTTTTTTCTGTTTCTCATCTGTCCTAAAACTGCATTGTTTTCTGTTTCTCATCTGTCCTGAAACTGCTTCCCCCCTATTCCTGTGGTGAAGTTTATAAAACTGGTTTAACAGCTTTTGTGTTACCTGATTGCTTCAAGGCTTGCTGATTTAAAAATAGTTTCTGTTTGTAAATTCCTGCTTACACTGTTGGAAACTTCTGGTGTTCTGTCTGCAGTGTGATTCTCAAACAATTTGGAAATATATCACTGATTGATAAGTATATTTCTTGGCATTTTAACCTTTCAGACTTCTGCATTGTCTTAATTTTGCCTGACTGAACTATTTTATAAATTTTCTGGCATTTTCTGTTTCTCATCTGTCCTGAAACTGCATTATTTTCTTTTTCTCATCTGTTCTGAAACTGCATTGTTTTCTGTTTCTCATTTGTACTAAAACTGTTTTTTCTCCCTCCCCCACACCATATTCTTGTGGTGGCATTATAGTTGGTGGCTTTGCAGTTGGCCGCCCCTACTGTAAATTTGATCTGGGACACCCCTCCCAGTCTGATATTCACTCTACTTAATACAGAGAGAATATCTCAGAAGGCCAACCCACTTAGGTTCTTAACCTTCAATTTTTTTTCTGCTCCTTCTTCCTCTCTCCTTGCACTTTACTAAAAAAAATGCACTTTATTTTGCTTTTGCCACTTCTTAAAAGTACTCAATTGTATTTATTCTGCTCCATTTATTACTGCTTGGTATTAGTCTGATTAAATTGTAACCATTACTCTTAGCCCTTTGGTATAAGCACTTGGGCTCCAGACCAGTTGTTTTACATTAAGAAGGTTTGTGGTCTGCAGTGTTGTGGCAGGACAGGTAGCTTATATCCTTCTAAGTTGGGAATTGCTGTTTGAAGGCTCAGTGTCTGTTATTTTAAAACTGTATTAGTTCTGTTAAAGCACTTGGGCTTCAGGCCAGTTATTTTTCATTCAGATGTTTTGTGGTCTGCACTCTTATGGGAGGAGAGGTGAGATTCTGCCCTTCTGAGCTGGGAATTTCTGGTTAAAGGCTTATTGTGGCTGCTTATTTGAACTGTTTCTTTCTGAAATTGTGTGCTTTGGTTGCTGTAGCATAGACTAGATGCAGGCATCCAGAATCTAGTTTTGTTTGTATAACTTGAGCACTAATCCAGGCCATCTCTTTTGGAGACGGTTCCCCTGCAACCTAGTGGAAGGAGTGAGCAGTTAGAACTTGTCTGATTGAAGACTGCTGGAACAGTTTTCAGCTTTTTTACTGGTTAACTGGTTAATTTCTTTAAATCAGTTTGCTCATTTGTGGGTCTATATTATATCATCGAACACTTAAAAAAGCGAACTATGAATAATCAAACCCATGTAAGCGAATGCTTACAATCTTGAAAGCTCAGAACAGCGATTTTTTTACAAGCAAAAAAAATCGCTGTTCCAAAAAGGAAAAAAGAAATTGAAATAATACATATAGTGGGGGGACTTCACCCCCCCCACACACCCACTACTTAAATATAACAACTCCGAGATCGCACTAATGTGCCAAAAATGGCAAAGTAACAGAAGCGGCCAAGCAAATTCTATCCATGGGAAAGAATTTGATTAAAAGCCACTTCACTATTTTGCGTTTTCGTTGTTTTAAGTTCGGCCAAGATGCATTCGATATAATGCGTCTTTGATCATCTAATAGGAACCCTCATTTACTACTGTTATATTAAAAAAAAAAAAATATATATATATATATATATATATATATATATATATATATATATATATACACTTTATACATCGCCACTTAGCTAGGGTTAAACTATTTCCGGTGCCATAAACTCTGCTCTTCAAATTTTCCCTTAGATCTAGCCAGTCTTTTTAGTTTTATCACTAAACTATTTCTTTGAGCTCAGCACTTGTTCAGAAGTCCTTGTAAGCACTAAATAAGCTACAAATTACTACAGCATTCAACTTTCCTCACTTGTCTAGAGGAAAACAGTTTTTAGTACTTAATAAATAAGCACCTATCCAGGCATGTCTAAAGGTCAGTTCCCGTGTTTTCTCCTGTCTACCTGATGAATCTGGGCATCTTGGGGCAATGCAGCAATTGTCTCATATAAACAGATAACCCTCTCCTTCTACCACCCAACACTACAACCTGTGAGAGATGCACTTATATAGCCAAACTGGAAACAAACCTCCCTTCAACCAAGACTGGACTAGACAGTCAAGAGGAGAAGGTAAACACTTGCACCACACCACACTCATCACAAAGTCCCTCAAAACCTACACCACCAAAACACTCACATAGAAACACGAAACACACACCTACATTCATAAAGGCTCTCAATAAAAATCTGCTCATGCAACAGAGACCTCCAAAGCAGAAATGCAAGCAAACTCCACCCCCCAACACAACCCAAATGACACATAGCCCACAAACTCAGTGTGCCACTCAACCACAGCCCATAAGGCATAACAACGTACCCAACACTCTAGTCATAGGTGACTCTATAGTCAGGCACACTGATGTTCCACTCACCATGCTAAACAAGGAGAAAGTTACTGTCAGTGACCTGTCAGGTGCCAGGATCCGCCACATAACGCACACACTCAGGTCACTCCACAAGTACAAATATGACTCTGCCATTGTCCATGTTGGTGTGAATGACCTGAGATATATCTCCCTGGACTACATGAAAAGAGACATGGAGGAGCTCTCCGATCTTGTAGCCCAAGCAGGTATGACCGCAGCCCTGAGAAGCATCCTACCATCACCCAGAATGATACCACAGTACAAGGGCAAAATGATTGACTTCAACAATTGGCTAAGCTTCTGGTGTCATTCTAAGGGGATCCAGTATCTGTCTGCCTGGGATGACATGATCGACAGACCATGATGCTTTGCCAGAGATGGCCTGCACCTTTCGCCTTTGGGATTCTGGATACTAGTTAATGCTCTTGCCACCCCTATAGTGCCTTTTTTAGGCAAGGTTCAAATGACAAATTAACCACCTTAACAGGTACAAGCAAGCAAAATTTGAGGGTAATGCTACTCAGTGCTAGATGTCTAAACCTCAAAATGCATTCACTCAAGGCACTCCTTAAAATGGAAAACATCGACATCTATGCAGTGATAGAGACCTGGTTCAAGGCTCCAGAGATCTCCCCTGCATTACCAGGCTATAATTCAAACCACACCTTTCGGCCACCAAACCTGGACCGAAACACTAAAGACAGAGGTGTGTCCATATTCATTAAGGATATCCACACCTCCAGGCTAGTTGCTCAGCATAATGCATCCGAGATTATCCAAGTGCAACTAACTCTGGGCAAGACCGCAATCCAAATTGTAACTTGTTACAGATCCCCCACCATGCCCCAGGATTCCCACTACTCATTTCTTGACACACTGAAAAATATTAGGGTACAACCCATCACCCTAATAATGGGCGATTTCAACTACCCCACCATTAACTGGGAAAACTATTCATATACCAACTCTTTAACGTTTTCTTGAATTCATAAATTCTAATGCCTTGGAACAACTTATCCACACCCCCACCAGAGGCAGCAATATCATAGACCTGGTCATTACCAACATAGGTGACTGGTGTTCCACACCAGAGGTCAATTCCTCATTGGTCAGATTTGACCACAAGCTAATCACCCTAGACATCCACATCCCACCCCCACCCCCCCATCCCCATTAGGGAAACCACTGTAAAGAATTTCTCCAAAGCCATCTTCACACACGAGACAGAAGTGGCAAACTTCACGACACCCATGCAGACAGACAATAGAGGTACGACTGCTGAATCCTACACAAATGCACTTTATAAGCACTTACACGAGTGCATGGATCATGGTATCTCAAACAGAACTAAGATGCTATCCTCCAAAAAAAGAAAGCCAATCTGGTGGTCCCCTGCCATAAACAAACTCTACAACAGAAGAAAGAAACTGTTGCAAAAAAGAGTAAAATTCAATGATTGGAGGAACTCCCTGGTCAGCCTCAGTAAGAAGCTGAGATCCCTCATAAAATCCTCCAAAGCTAGTTATGAAAACAAAATCATTACTGATTCTAAAGATAACCACAAAGCATTCTATAGCTATGTCAAGAATCTCAATGGCAACACTCAGAACTCCTCTGAGTTACAGCACAATGGCACTAAATATACAGAACCAACTGATATTGCCAACATCCTGGCAGATAGGTTCAGTGCTAACTTTACCCCCCTCTCGCCCTCTAAGGGGCCCATCTCTATGCAGAAAGAATGCAAAGTTCCTGTAATCACGGCTGCACTGGTAAAAACCACATTCTCCAAAGCCAAGAACACAGCATCCATGGGACCTGACAGCATCCCAGGCTGCGTTCTACATGAACTTCAGAGTGAACTGGCACGCCACCTAAGCACCATGTTCAATCATAGCCTCACCTCAGGCTTTGTGCCCAGTGAATGGTGCACAGCAATGGTTATCCCACTCCACAAAGGGGGAACCACCACAGACCCCGGGAACTACCGCCCCATTAGCCTAATGAGCCTGGTCTGCAAGGCCATGGAACGTATCATCATGGATCTTATGCACAAAGACATTGGTAATCTCCAAACTCTGGACCCCACCCAGTTTGGGTTTGTAAAATGCAGATCATGTCTCCTAAACTTGATAGACTTCTTTGAAGCAGTCACCAAAGCCGTAGATGAGGATAAGGTGGTTCACACAGCCTATATAGATCTCTCCAAGGCTTTTGACACCCTCCCCCACTCTGGAATTATAGATAAATCACTAAACTAGGTATAAATCCCTATGTCACAAGATGGGTTGCCAACTGGCTCACTGACAGAACACACACTGTGAAAGCAGACTCCTTATCCGATTTCAGACCAGTGACAAGTGGAGTACTACAAAGTTAAGTCCTAGGTCATCTCCTGTTTGGTATCTACTTTTTTGAAGTACAGACTAACACAGAAGGCCTTTGGCTAACATCAAAACTCCTAACGACGTGGACATCCTACAAAAGGGCCTCACGGAGACAGATGCTTGGTGTCAAAGCCTTGGCCTCAAGCTCAATGCCAAAAAGTGCATTGTCATCCCTTTTGGTAAAAACTCTGTACCCATGAGCTAGCACAAAGGTGGTAGTCTACTTAACACCGAAAGTGTGATAAGAGACCTTGGGACACAGGTGAACAGTAGTCTCTCCTTTAATAATCAGATCACCACAGTAGTCAGGAAATCCTTCTACATGGCACACCTCATCACAAAAGGTTTCTCATCCAGGAAAAAAGAGGTCATTGTTCCCCTCTACTCATCACTCATTAGACCCATTATAGAGTACAACGCCCCTTTTGGTATGTACCTCACAAGACCTCTACAACAACTGGAAGTGCTGCAGAAATACCTCACGAAGAGGATTACCAGCCTCAAACAGTTGCCCTATGCAGACTGTCTCAAAAAACTCTAGCTTTACTCCGTCGCATATTGCCTACTCAGAGGCGATCTCTGCCCAACATACAAAGCTATGTCAAAGCCAGAGCTGTTGAACATCCTCCACTTAAAGAAATCCCAATCCCGCCGAGCTACATGCTTTAAGGACCTAATCCTTGTCATTACAATAAACAGAACATTCTGGAGGGATAGATTCCTGTCCCAGAGACTTCCTATACTCTGGAACAAACTACCTATCTATATCAAACAAAGCTCCTCATTAGCACTCTACAAGAAAAATATTGATGATTGGATGGGAAATAGGAAATTCACCCCAGGGATCACCTCTGTGGCTCTGCTCAACAGGGGCACAGGAAAATAATTTTCTTGGGTAGCAAAAGCCAGGGTACCTTTTTGGCTAGTCTTATATAGGCCTTAGGGCCAATAGCCTAGTACCTACCTAGGAACCTATATACATACACATATACATATACATACATACACAACTAAAGTTAATTATTATTTAGCCACATCTAAAAGTGAAATGCTCTGTCATAAATAAAGAAAGGCGTTATTTCCTTCAAAAAAGAGGAAAAAACACGTTTAGAGGTCAGTTGATGAGACCAATATTGCACTCCAAAGTGGTGACTGCAGTGAAATAGCAAACCTTCTAGGAGTGAGGAGATCATCCAACTATGCTGTTATGCCTCACAACATGCCTGGTTGCAGAGCCATAAATAGGATGGGACAAAGGGGTGTTGCATCAGGTGAAAATTGTTTGTGGTACAATTGGCAGGAGCCAATGGCGTGTGGATACAGTACTTGTATTGCTTTATGAAGCATAAAGGACACTTCTTTGATAGTATTCTGATTATTAATTCTAAGCAAATAACGGATGAGTTAAAATCTATGCAAAAGTAGCACAACTGGTTATTTCTCATTAAAGTATGTGCTGATCGTTCACTTGATCACTGCAAACCATAGCTTTTACACCTTCCCCCAACCTCAATTTTGAAAAAGGTGTGGTGCCTGACTGAGAGTTTGGCCATCTTGAACATGCTGTTAATATTGTGAAAGACATGGCTGTCTTTTACAATTATTATAGTAATAAATATTTTCTGGCATAAACAAACAAAATCATTTCTTTACAAAAACTGTCTATATGTAATTTAACTATACTTACAGTAATGCAATATTAAATGAAATTATCTGGAAAAGCATTTTTTTCTTTTTTTGCTTCCTTTATAAATACACAAATAAGATGTTGTAACAGTACTCATGCAGGTCTATATCTATGATTTACAGATATATATGTAGATTATTATTTTACTTGTTCATATATTACATTTTTACTTATACAGACAATAATGCTATCCCATAAATATTCCATATATTTGTATACCTATGCAGTTCTATCTACAGATATGTTTATGCTGCCTTTTGCATTATTAAAATAACATTATAGAAATTAATTTCCAGTTACACATATTTATTTCAGTAAATACCTTTAATTATGCAACCTTTTTACAGTTTATTTGTTATACCTTATGTTTAATATGACCAGAGTAGTAATGCTAATAATAATATGACATGACATAATGTTTAAGGTCTTCACCTTATAGACACAAGGTATAGGGTTTGATTCTGACCTTGGATTATTGCCTAGTTTTAAAATAGCCCTACAGGGCAGTTAGCCTAGTATTCACCTATGAATCTATGAACAATAGAAATCTGGCCTTATCTCTGCTACCCGGTCAACCCACTTTGCAAGCTGGTCAGGCCTACAATTCTGTAGGTCATCATAGTAGTGATGGCACTGGTGGTTGAAGAGGGGGGTACTCACCCAACTCCTAACAGATGTCTATCTTTTTCCATTCAGAACCATAGATGCATACCTGTATCTTATCCCGGTATGACTTGCTAAGAAGGTAGACAATTATCAAGGTCTCTTTACCTGCCAAGCTCAGAGCTTGGTCTCATACCTTCAGAGATACTGCCATTGTTTGAAGTACAAGAACCAGACTTAAGAAAGTATGAGCAGGGCTGTAGTTCACAGCTTTAGACCCACTCTCTCAGGGGTATGACATAATCTTAACCAAGCCTAGTTAACCAGCAGGGGAGTGAGAGCAGGAACTGCTATTATTTGCAACTTCGGTTTTACTAAAAAATGCTTAGTCACATATATATTTATTAAAGAAATGCATTCATATTTATTTTATATGGTGGATAAAAAACACTATGCTATCATAATTTTTCTTAATATTATTTACAATTGCTGCTGTTGCTGTGCATTTTCTTAGCTACCTTTTTTTGAGTATTACACTTCATTGTTTTGTATACATGCTTCATGCAGTAGAACATTATTATTACTGTTATTATTTTCATTATTTTGTTTGTTTTTTTCTGAAAAAAATATTCTTAAGTGTGTGAATACCAACTTTTATTAAATGTTGAGTGTTTTGAGATGAGAAGATGTGCAGATGATGTTAGGCAGAGATTATACTTCATAGTTGTGCAAACTGTCATGCATGTGACTCCATTTTGTTTTTTATATATATATTCGGCTTTGAACATATCTGAGGTTATGTGCACATTCCTGTGGCATGCTGGGGAGTGATGAGGACTGCTGTGGACACTGACAGTTTCTGCAGCATGCTCGTGTGACCCCCAAAGGATGTGTTTCTGAGTACCTGAGAGCAAGTTAAATGACTAAATGACCTTACATGTTCAAATAGCACTGTAATTCATAGAGTGCTAATCATAAAAGGATCTAATTGGCATACAAAACATGTAAATGGACCTAAATTTATGTGAAATAGTTTAATAGGTTCATAGGTGAGTACTAGGCTAGTTGACCTTGGTGACTATTTTATGTCTGGCCAATTTCCCTTTTTGTTCTCAAAATAACCTATCCCATTTGGTTACAAACTGGCCTTACCCATCCCATGGTCAATACCCATAATAAGAATAACTGGGATCATACCATAGATAATTTAAGGGGACCCATGCTTGGGATAAAGCATTTAGGAGCTATGTCTGTCTGTTAGTAGTATGAGGGCTGTCCTGGAATATATTTCCTGTTTCCCATCCATAAATCTAAGTTGTACTTGAAAGTGGAGAGGAATTAATTTTATTTTATGTGAATGAGGAGTGTGTTCCACAGCAGTTTATGCTGCCGTATTAGCTTGCAATTACTTGAGTTAAGTGGAAAATGACTTAGGAAACTATATAATTTTTTAAATTAAGAAAAAATAACAGAAACATTGTAATTTAATATAAACTACTTCAAAATAAAGTAAAATTAGTGAGTTAACTTGAAGAAATGTTTATTTTACTAATATAATGAGCATATTATGTGACTTTAGTGAATAGTATAAAGCTGTCATTTGTAAATACAAAATCATTACAATGGGATCACTGAGAAAATAATTTACTTTGGTGTCATTTACTGATTTGCATACATATATGTTTTAATTGTGAAGCACTGGAGTGGTAAGGATGTGTTGTTGGGTGAACATGCATGTGCTTTTACTTGAAGATTTCTGAGTGTCTTAAATAATGAAAAATGACAGTATTATGAATACATGACAATGAAATCAGCTAGGAAAAGGACAGATCTGCTAATAATGTAATTGACTTACTGTTCTGAATGTATTTAGGATACTGTAGACATTAGTGTAGCACAACTTTACTTGGCTGGACTGAGATTTTGCATGAGTATATGATTACAGGGTTTATGTTTCCTAACTTTTTTATAGGAGGAGTGCAGGCATACTTTCATTTTTGTTTTGTTTGACAGTTGAGTATATCAAAAGTTTTTTGTGTACAAATGTGGCATATGTTTTCCATGTGCAGTAATGATGCAAAACAAGGGATCAAGGCAGAGAAAGGACAACTTCAGCCATGAGGAAAACCACATCTTCATGGCATCCCTTAAGACATATGGTAAACATTTGTTTGGTAAAAGGGTGCCCAAACAAGCTGAGAGGGCATTAGCCTGGAATCAAATTGTCATGGACATTAATGCAATCAGTGAAAGAAACTGCAAATTAATACAGTGGAAAAAGAGTGCAAATTATATGGTAGGACATGCTAGAAGCAAGTTGAGGCAGAATGCAATAGCCCCTGCCAGTACTAGGGTTGCCTCCAACAATTATTCCATTTACACCAGATGAGGAATACCTTTTCTCCAGCCATGGGGATGACTAAGGCAGAGAAGATAATGACACTAGAATAATCATAGATCGTATGGACACTAGATGTTATGAATGTCTGCAGCAGTAACACTTATCTGCTCAGGAAGGTTGGTTTGAAAACAGTAACATATATTTATGTAGAGAATTGAATGCTGATATGGATTATTACATTAAACACATGACAGTTACTATTAACAGCTGGACCTTCCACATCTGCACAGAATGACAATGAAGGCAGTGTGCATGGTAAGTGCCCCCTCACCTCCTTAATAAGCATACAGTAGTGTATGCTATTTCTTTATTAGTATTGTTTTCAAATTATGTTTTACAGCATCAGCAGGAGAAACAAACAGTTCCACTATACCAATAAATTTGGATTACATTAGCAGCAGAATGCCTGTTGAAGATGATGATGATTATGATTATAACATAGTTATATTTATAAAGCACCCTGTTAAAAGTGACATGCAGAATCCAAGTTTAATGGCAGGATCTAAAACCTCACAAGATGTTAGTAACTCTGGAGCAAGTGACAGTGTATTTATCTATTTAACATTTGTTAACTGGGAAAGTCCGACTAGGACAGAGTGCATTTTCAGCAGAGGGCTGGGGAGAAATGCTCCAGATGCATGTCTTTGAAATGTGGAAGGAAACCAGAGTATCCAGAGGAAACCCACACGAACACAGGGAGTGCATGTAATTAATCAAGGGGAAACAAGCACAACAGATTTCATAGCATTTATATTGTGTGATCGAAAATTGTAAATGGCGAATGCTTATTGAGCGAACCCGATTTGGTTGAAACATAATGCACATAACACAGAAATTGCCGTAGGGAATATTTTCCTTTTACTTCAATGCAGTGCGATCTCAGAGTAGGAATATTTAAGTAGCGGGGGTGTGGGGGGGTGCCTACATTTAGGTAAGTATAGTTTTTTTATTTTTATTTTTTTATTATATTTTCGAAATTTCAAACATCACTCATATGGTGTCGACCATATGGTGTTCGATGTTTGAAACTTTCAAAAATATAATATAGACCCGATTTCATGCAGGTCAAGTCTTTGTTTAACTATACCAAGCAGAACCTCTCATTCAAGGTCCTGATCATGACTCACAGCACTGTCAGATCAATGTTTGCACGATCACCTGAATCAACATTGGAACAACTCATCATCCAGCTCTCATGGCAGCCCCTATCCAAAATCACTTGCACCATCACCTAGCCTATCTTTAGGAGGTGTGTATGACACATGTGACCTTTACCTACTGTGAATTAACTGTGACATTTCTGTTACTTACAATTTTCAGTTGCCAAACACAAGTAAATGTGTAACTAGGAGGGGAATAAGCTATTAAAAATGCATTTCATTCCTTTACTGTTAATGCTTAACACAAGAAAGGTATACATCAAGGCATAATATTTCTATGATTAACTCCATTAATGCCAGTTATATACACATGTTTTCAGGGAAACACAACACTATTAAGAAAATAGCTTAAAAATAGTATTCTGTCATGAAAACAAACACTGCTGCCACTTCACCCACATCACTGCACAAATTATATTTTTTGTCTCTGAAGCCACAAATTATTGTGTATCACACAAAATAAAATAATCTGATGTGCTGTACCTTAACAGACAACATATTTCATACTGTGAAAACATTGTTTATCTAAAAAAAACATTATGATACCTTTTAATTCAAATGCAAGCTAGGAACTCCTGTTAAATACTAAATTAGCACTTTTTACTAATTGAACCACTTGAGGACATTCAGTATTTGCATACTTAAGTTAACCATCAGGGTAGAATTTATTGTGCAAAACAGTTAAAAATGTAATTATTACTTATATAATGCCTTACAACATCACTGAACAGGTGTTGACTTTTACAACAATAATACAAGTAACTGTTTTGAAAAAAAAAAAAGAATAATTATTATGCACCACACACCATAGCCCACATATACCACTGCATGTATCAATTATACTCTGTGTGTTTTTTTACAAGCAAGAAAACACTAACTTGAATGCTATGGTCCATAGTTCTGGACCAGATGCCCTCTTTGGGTTTACTTCATTTCATTGAAAACTCATTTCATTGAAAACTCATTTCACTGAAACTCAGCTGCCTGAGCACAATTTACTGAAAGCTCACTTCACTGAAAACTCATTTGACTGAAACTCATTTCTCTGAAAGGTATATGACCTGTTCCCCACTGTACTGTAATCTTGGAGTTAGTATATATAGTAAGGGGGAGTGTGGGGGGCACAGTCCATGAACACAAGGAGTAGATGCAGACTCTTCATAGAAGGCACCCCAGCTGAGAATCAATCCAAAGAGCCTCTTGCTGTGAGGTGACCATTTTAACAGTGGACCACTGCACCACCCAAAAAGTATCAAAAAGTCAAGCACATATTGACGTTATGCCCACACTAATAGAGGAGAATAATCCATGCATCTTTACATCAGTATCTCCAAACCCAGACAACCATCTTCAGGATGATGGCAGATATTCAAATGTAACAGTATCCACATTGACACCTATATAATGGAAGACCAGGTACAGGAATTTTTTGCAGCTATGCCAGAAACCACATTAAGTTTTGGCTGCCCAGCAGAAAACGTTCCATGACATTGTTAGGGCTAAAAGCACTGCCAAAGAGAATCAGTTGGAACTGGTCATAGTCCTCCAGTACATTAGGGAGAATTTCAACCACTACATGGAAATAGCGTATAGAAGGCATAATGCCATGATCATACTGATGCATTGTATTGTGGCACAACAAGCATCTATGGCCACCTCCATTCATACACAAGTTATGACTTACCAGACTCAAGCAATAGTCAGTCAGGGAAGGCTAGAAGGACAGTGTACTGTACTGGGGGCAGATCACATAAGAGTACAAGTGCTTCTCAATAAAGTACTGTAATTAGTCAAGGGAAAACAAGCACAATAGATCTCATGCAGGTCAAGTCTGTGTTTATCGATAACAAGCAGAACCTCTAATTTGAGGTACCAATCATGGCTCACAGCACTGTCAGATCAATGTTTTCATGATCACCTGAATCAACATTGGAACAACTCACCATCCAGCTCTCATGGCAGCCCCTATCCAAAATCTCTTGCACCATCACCTAGCCTAGCTTTAGGAGGTATGTATGACATATGTGACCTTTACTTACTGTGAATTAACTGCGACATTTCTGTTTCTTAATATTTTCAGTTCCCAAACACAGGTAAATGTGTAACTAGGAGGGGAATAAGCTATTAAAAATCCATTTTATTCCTTTAATGTTTATGCTTAACACAAGAAAGGTGTACATCAAGGTATACGATTTCCACGATTAACTCGATTAATGCCAGTTATATACACCTTCAAAGTAGTAATACACAAGTTTTCAGGGAAACACAACACTAATAAGAAAATAACAGCTTAAAATTAGTATTCTGTCATGAAAACAAACACTGCTGCCACTTCACCCACATCCCTGCACAAATTATAATTTTTTGTTTCTAAAGCTACAAATTATTGTGTATCACACAAAATAAAATAATCTGATGTACTGTGCCTTAACAGACAACATATTTCATACTGTGAAAACATTGCTATATATACAAAACATTATGATACATTTTAATTCAAATGCAAGCTAGGAACTCATGTTAAATACTAAATTAGCACTTTTTTAATCATTAGCGGACCGGAGTTCCGCTGTGGCCACCCCTAACTGGGAAAAGCCGAAAGACACAAATAAACTAATTGAACCACTTGAGGACCTTCAGTATTTGTATACTTAACTTAACCATCACAGTAGAATTTATTTTGCAAACAGTTAAAAATGTAATTATTACTTATATAAAGCCTTACAACATCACTGAACAGGTGTCAGTGAGCACTCAGGCATGACTTTTATAACAATAATGCAAGTAACTGTTTTGAAAAAAAAGAATAAGCATGCACCACACACCATAACCCACAGATACCACTGCATGTATCAGTTATACTCTGTGTATTTTTTACAAGCAGGAAAACATTAACCTGAATGTCATGGTCCATAGTTTTGGACTAGATGCCCCTCTTTAGGTCTACTTCATTTCAGTGAAAACTCATTTCACTTAAACTCATTTCACTGAAACTCAGCTGCCTGAGCACAATTCACTGATAGCTCACTTCACTGAAAACTCATTTGACTGAAAATTGTTTTGCTGAAAGGTATATGCCCTGTTCACTACTGTACTGTGATCCTGGAATTAATATATATAGTAAGGGTGTGGGGGCACAGTATCCCACAGTGGGGGGGCATAGCCCACCACCTATTTTAAATGTTGTAAACCATAGACATGGATACTTAAAAGTCAAATAAATAACTCTTTCCAGAAGACAATATATACCCAAACTATGTGGAGGGCTATGCCTCCCAACACCTCTCTTACTATATATACTAACTCCAGGATCACAGTACAGTGGGGAACAGGGCATATACTTTTCAGCAAAATGAGTTTAAGTCAAATGAGTTTTCAATGAAGTTATCTTTCAGTGAACTGTGGTCAGGCAGCTGAGTTTCATTGAAATGAGTTTTCAATGAAATGAGTTTCAGTGAAATGTGTTTTCAATGAAATGAAGTAGACCCCCCCCCCTTTACCTGTGCAGCCATATGCCATGCATGAGTTTACTGCATGGGGTCTCTTACTAATGCTGCAAGCTGATCATCATTAGTCGTAGTACAGCTGGAACCCAGAGTTGCAGTGACATCATGTGTCAATTCACCAGCAGACCAGTGAACGATCTTGTTGTGCAGAATGCAGCAAACATTTTGCATGCAGTACTTGTGTCATATTGAAGGGCACCCCAGGAACATAAAATTATTATTTTAGCCAAAGACCCCTCTCAATGACAATATGGGTTTGGACAAGGGATATGCTATAGGTATTTTCTGCAACTCTGCTTGGATTTCTCACTGGTGACATAAGCCATGGCTCTAATGGATATACATCACCACCTAAAATACACAGAGAAAGACAGAGAGAAGGAGGGGGTCAAAACAAAGAATAAGGGGTTTAGTATTCAACAACAAAAACAAACAATGACCTCATACAATACTTTTCACAGGGACAGTTCATTATGCTTTCAGGCACTAACTGCTAATTGTCACAGATTTTCAAACTTCTGTTCTCAATGTGTACCTTATTATGTGTACTCTGTGCATTATTATGTAAATATTCATATACTATCATGACACTATATTTTTGTAAAATCTTGTAAATTTTGTTCTCTGTAATATTCTGTAAAAAATATTTTTTTTGTAAAATTTTTCATTTGCTTTTCTTTCTGTAAATGTTTTTTTTTTTTGTGATGTGTTTTTTGTAATAAGTGTTGTAACTTTTCTCTGGAGCTTTTCTTCCCAGGCTTCCATCCAGTTGGACTATCCCAGTAAACAAAAGTAAAATAAATAAATAAATAAAATAAACAATACATTTTATCATGCATAACTATTTAAATACAATTGAAAAAAAGAAATATATATATAGATTTTTCCATTTACTAATAGGATGACCACTGGGCATCCTACCATACAAGAAGATGTATTAAAGTGAGTTAGTGTGCCATATATGGGAATTATTTGCATTGACAGGATGGTAGGCAGAGACATTAGTGATGCACTCCTATGAATTACACACTAGCTGACAACTGATGGAATGGTACTGCTCATCTCATGGACCAGAAGGTGCTCTAATTGCTACATGGGTGCAATCTATTGCATAGAGTACCTCAGGGAAGCATGCCTCCCCATAAAAGGCACCCATAGTCCTGGATGAGTCCTAAAGTCTCATTGGGAAATAGAGATACTGATCCACACATGCCAATAGTACATCCAAGAACTTCTACAGTATCCTTGAGCCAGAAGTCTGTGAGGTATCCAACATGTCCACAGTCTATGTCTGAAAGGTCCCTGTGGCAAGTATAGTGAGAGCTATACATAGCTCAGTATTGACAGGAATATCAAGTACATGCATTCTTCCAGTACCCCTGTGAGAGTTATACATGGACACTTATTAAGATCCTTATAATATCCCTGTCCACTCTAAACCTATGTAGTACCTCCTGATTATCAAAATTATAATGGGTTATTCTCTGTTTACACCTCCACCTCCTTGGCACAAGTGGTTTTTGCTCAGCCAAGACAAGCAGCTCACAACAGGAAATAATAAGGCTAGCAGCAAGTGACAGCATTTTCACGAATTGCAAAGTGGCTAGCAAAGGTGAGACTCTTCTTTATGTAAAATATGTGTGGATGGTGTGGAAAACTTCTCTATGAATTGCAAAGAGGTGAGAGTATGCTTTAGAAGCATATGCCATTTTACATAATTTCTCATTTACTTTTCATTTTAACTTAATTTGCTTAGGCTTATTCATGGTGACTGTGCATTAGCAAAAGTGGCCTCCATGAAATGCAGCTTGTTTGCTCTCATTTGTAGACAGCATGGATAGCCTTAATGCATTTGCATGAGTGGAAATACCACCCTAAGTTTCAAGGTATTTTTAAAGCCTTCTTCTCATTAAAGATTCACAATCACACTTCACCCATGCGAGCTCTCGCACACACACACAGACACACACACACACACACACACACACACACACACACACACACACACACACACACACACACACACACAAACATACAAACACGCAGATGCACACACACACACTTGTTCCATGTGTGTTATAACCTGCTGTAGATAGACAAGGCAGTGGGCAAGAGGGGCAATTAGTGATCTAGAAAGGGCAAAAGGGCATTTTTTAACTATCCACTTCCATAACAGATACATATGTGATGCATGGTGTATAGTGTCAACAACAACTGCATTAACAATGGTCATACAGAAATTTCTTATAGAATTACAATTGAAAATAGTGCTGAATTTGGTTGGTGTATTATCTAGTAACAGCAGCGGTACTTCTAAATAGAACAGTATGCCATTCTGAACATTACTTTAGCCATTTCAAAGTCTGTGACAGATACATACTTATACTGAAATGCATGGGTTTTACAGCATTTACGGATAGAGTCTGTTTTCCAGGGACTTGGCTGACTACAAGAAGGTGTAAGGGAGGAATTAGCTGGCAATGGGAAAGAAATAATTTCTCTGATTTATGGTATTTGAACTCTGTATACTGCAATTGCATAATGGCTTTCTGATCATAGTCCTGAAACCACACTGAACACTTTATATTGTGAAGCTGCAAATACCCAAATGGTTCTTAACATATTGGTTAAAATAACTAAATCTTCTTTAATAAATAAATAAGACATGGTGGCATGATAGCTTTATATCCCAACATATCTCCGACTTCAGGAACAAATATGTGCTACATGTCAAGCAGAGTAGCACTTTTGCCATCTTAATGTTAAACAAAGATAATTTGATAGGCATCCTCAAAATGTATCCATGGTCCCTTTGAGACTGAAAGAAATATTTGAATATGGTTTATTGTCTAGGCTAGCAATGGTCTGTGGTCTGATTGGTAGTAAGTATCTATGAATCTATGCAGAATTTCCAAATCTTGGGTTTTTCCAGCTTCACAAAAAAGTATAGGATGGGCGACATATTTTCTTTGGAAGACAACAAACTACAGATATCTTGATCAAAATGGTATCAAAATTTGGAAAGATAGGCATACAGTCTGGTCTACCCTGTTAAGCTAGTTACTACACTAACCCTCAGGAGAGCAATGGTTTTGGATCTGTGGACTGATTTGCATAGCATTAAATGATAGGAAGAGCAATACATAAAAGTATATAAATTAAATTTGACCCAAGCAATACATAATTAGTATGTCCCTTTTTTAAAGTTTTTGGAGGAGTCTTATTAACATTACTGCTAATAATCTTAATGCACAAATAAGTACATTATTTTGTAACTGACATATGTACTTCTCCTTCATTACATTGTCATCACTTTAGCATTAATGTTTGTCACATTACAACTACTCAGGTAAAGATATGCTGTGACTGCCTAGAAAGTCACTCACAGTGTCACAGATGCTCAGAGTGCAGTGATTATGAGACAATGCAGGGAGAAAATCAAAACACTGGTTACCGAGCAAAACAATATTGCACATATTGAGCTCATCAGAACAAAAAAGGCCTAATAAAAAGAAATAAAAGCTAGAACACTTAGGAAATGCAAAGTCTGTTTTTTTTTCAGAAATGTTTGTCTGCTGTTTTGAAGCAGGTCTTTACAAGATCATTTTAATTCCATTGCTTTGCCCTGCATTTGAAAGCAGATGAAGTCATATACTCCATGTCTTAACAAACATACACCATATCTTACCAAACATCCATTTGTCATGAACATCAGAATCATAATTAGTCATTTCATCAGCAATCAGAACAAATGAACAAAAGACTCATAGCCAATACATGTATTACCCACCTAGAAAGACTCAAACAAAACACAGAAATGTGTACAAAAAATACTTAAAAGCCTCTGTTTATCAAGGAATCACAGGAGTCTGTTCGTAATGATGAAGAGTTTTTCTCTATTATATAATTTGTTTATACCAGGGGTCAACCACAGACATTTGTGCATATATTTAGCATCGTATTCGTGGAAGATTGGAGCTAATACCTCAGCGCAGGCAACAATATGAGCAAAGGAGCATTCTACAAATTCAGCAGTGTTGGCAACAAGTTCCTCAAAGAGAGGGGGGCTTTTGAATTGCTCAGCTAACTACATCATGTTTGCTTAGCTTTAGAAAAATATCTAAAGCTAGTGGGGTTTGTAGGCATATTGGATCGGGTCCTGATGGTAAAGATAATGGAAGAGTGGTTAGACCTAGTGATAGGATAATTATAAGTATATACCATTATAGTGCAATGCTTGTTAGAATCTAAATTTACCTCACTGGTAGGAGAGCCAGTTGGTATTGATGAAATCTAGGAAGCATTTTGAACGCTGATTTGCAGTTGTGTGGGTCTTCCAATTTTTATTTACTGTTTGGTTCCACAGTTCAGGATTCAACATTGTTCAAATATGCCTCATGAATAGTGAGGTTCTGTAGTTATCAGGGATATAGTAAAGAGTCTTATTAGTAGTTGCTAGGAGACAGCAGAGCTCTCAATCAATATCTTCTTGTTTAAACCTAAATGTGATGGAATTGCACTGCATTATTGACACACCTCCACCCAGAGATAGGCAATGAATTCTGGAAGAGAAGATGCGTTTTTCAGTGAACTGTAACCATATTTTGGTGATAACACAGATGTCAAAGTTCTAAAGATACAAAGGCTTCTTTGCAGTTCAGTTTCTTATTGAAGCTTCTAACACTAGGCAGCACAATATATGCAGCTTTAGCTTGGGTAAGTTAATAGATATAGCAGATTGACACTGCCCAAAATGGCACAAGGGGGATGTAGATAAAGTATTTTCCAATATATGAAAGCCTCAAGTGGAAAGATGTGGGCTCAGCCTTGCAAAGCATATAAGATTGCCATCCATCTCCTTCCAGGCATACTCATACTGGTCTAGAATAGCACCAAAAACTAGGGCAATAATTATTATAGGCAATCAGCCTTGGTTTTATTTGAAAATTAAGTATTTCTAATTAAAAATGTGTAAGCTCTGTGTGTTTAAAATAATTTTGTCACAACCATTTCAGTTCAGAAAAAGTATTAGCTTTGTGGGATACAAGTTTGCATACGTTTGCTCAATATCTGATTGCTTGTATCATGGCTGATTGAACTTTACAGCTTAAGGATATTTCCCAGACAGTAACAAAAGGTGGAGCAACATTTCTTTTTCTTTTTTTTTTCAGCTGCTACAGACTTTAGAACCTTGAATTCGAACATATTTTTTTTTTCTTTCCCTGTACCAGAACATCTTAGAAGGTATGATTTGTCCTTCCATCAGGTGAGTCTTGTATGTTTGGACAGGAAGAATTTGTGATCATTGGAATATAAATACCTCCACAATCAGGGATAGAGGAACAGAGAACCTGGAACCTGTATATTATGACCATCTGGGGTTTTCTCTTGATATCTAACTCCCGTGATGTGCTGGGCTGAAGTCATCTAGATGAACATCTAGCAGTGCTGCAAGTGAAATACCCCCAGGCCTGTGATGATGGGTCTCTTTGCCCAGCTATCTACTGCAATACTAGCGCTCATCAAAGCACAGATATCACCACTGATGCTCATGAAATTAGTCACATTCTGCCAACATGTTCCTACAATATCATCCAAGAAGAGACAGACACGTAGCGCTTCATCATTCTACTCCCCTCACCTCCAAAACTTGTTAAGCCACTACATGACCTTAGGTCATCTAGTGATGTAGTCAGAGCTATATCCCAATAGGGCAATGTAATTGGCTACTTTTCACTGTCTATTGCTGATTATTCCTTCCCTGAGGTGTAACAACTTTGTACTTGGAATAATAAAACAGGGATTACAGGGTTATTGCTGCCCTGCAAAAGTGCTCTTTTGTTTTTTTTTCTCTTTTTCCTTCATTCATACATAAAACTCACAATTGCAAGTATGTGTATTATGAGCTTATGTGTCTTCAGGCTGTGAGTTGCAAGGTATTTCTGTTTAGTATTTGTTAGTCCATTGCCATCATGTATCTTTCAGGGTTTCTAGTGGATCTGGGGAATAAGTCTCAAAATACCTAGTGCAAAGTACTTTTGTATTCACTTATTGATTTATTAATGTATGACATCTCTATTGGCCACATTGTTCCTTGGCGTTCCATTCTCATGACACTGTTCACTGTGTTGTCAGTACCTTGTGAGGACTGTGTGGTAGTACCTTTCTGGTGCAGTATGGTTCCATTGATGCTTTGCTTTAAACATTCCCATAATGAGGCAGGTATTACAGAATAGTTACAGTGAAGTGCACACCTGACCTTTTGACTATGGCATTTGTTCAGTCATGACCAAATACAGACTGTTCATCTGTACAAGACTGGCAAGTGACTGAGCTGACCCTGTGAAATTTATTGCATTCAACCAGACTAGCACAGATGCTTTGGACAAATTGAAATATCTAGGCAGATTCTCAGATAAAAAAGCTAAAACTAGATGCACACTGCAATAAGACAGACTGGAAAAGTTAAGCAGTTAATTAGTTTGCTGTCCCACAGAAATGGCTTCTATACCTTTTATTAAGGCTAAATTGGACAGGTTATAACTTCCCTATCAGATTTTCTTGATGTTACTACTCACAGAAGCTTGTTTTGCTGTAAGTTAAGTATAATCAGTGCACATGTTTTTACATAGTAATAAACTTTTATTGTATAAATCTAGCCAGTTATTCATTCAGATGTCTATCCATGTCTTCATAGATCTGCATTTTTCTTAATAGTCAGTTTCTACTCCAACTATTCTAAACAAGTTACATAATGTAATGCGATGTTTTTGGCAGAAACATGCCAACTATTTGATAATTAATTTCAAAACACCATTATTATATCACTGGCTGACACTTTGGGTCTATTTTCAGCATCGTTGACAAATCGATTTTTGTGTTTGACACTACCTCATTAACATTCTGCAATGTGTATGTGTCTACTCTTGCACTGAAAACTGTGGTTGCTTAAGTCTTGACCCAGAAAATTAAGATACAGTTATGTAAAGAGCACTAAAGGATCACTTGCTATTTAACCCCTTTTACCTAGACTAACACCCCTGTTGACATGAACACAAGAGGACACTCAATCTCAGTAAACTTTGTATCAGTCATATTGTGAAATGTATCAAAGATTGCCTCAGTTCATGTGTCCAAACCTTCAACAAGGAACTGACTATGTAGGATCCTACAAGTTGCACTCTGGGATCTGGGATATCAAGCTCCTTCATGACCAATATGCTTTGAGCTTGTTCATCAAATAATACAATTTTTACTCCAGTATCTAATACAAAACTTCTCTATGTGATCATTGATAGTAACTTGAGATTTGACAATCACATAGACCACTCAATAAAGAAAGTCCACAAGAAAATCAGACTTTTATATTGGAATAAACAATTTCTAACAAACCACACAAGAGCTACCATTGCCAGAACCCACTTTGTCTCTAACCTCCTCTATGCATCCCCCATTCTCCCCAATCTGAAGAAAACAGATGTACTAAACTTGACACCTGCTACAGTAAAACTGCAAAGTTGCAAAGTTTGCCACTGAATCTATTTATGTCTCATCATCACCTGGCACTAAGGCAGCTCAGTTGGTTAGAACTGCCTAACCTCCTAGCCTACAACCAACTGACAATAGCCTGTCAATTATTCAACCAACCACACAAACCTTTGCCTTTCATAACATCCTCCAACTCTACTCAATTAATCAAGTCCTTCATTCTACAAACAAATCACTGTTAAAGATCATTACAGCTAACAACACAGCTGGAGAATCCCTTTACTCTAACTACATAGCTAAATTCCGTAACTACCCCCCCAACATAAAAAAACAACAAGCACTGTCAGATTCAAAAAGTTCCTCAACACCCATCTGTCTAATACCTGGATATGCTCTTGTACTGGTTAATAGCAAGCTATCTTTAAATACTAGCCTCCCTAGGAACAGTACTACAAAACCACTGTACATTTTTGAGGGTCTGTTGTTTTAAACTGCTTTTCAACCTTAATTAAAGTCTGGTAATATTTACTGTAAAGAAAACGATGTAGAAATCACTGCAATCTGTAAAAATGCTGTACTGTCTCAATGTAATAATCTGCTCTACTATATGTTCTATATCATTGTACATAGGCCTCCATTTTTGTATGCATGTATATATGTACTGTCTCTGTTATATTACTGTAGCTTTTTATAGTCTCTAGATGTATTCATAGGTTCATAGGTGTGTACTAGGCTAATGGCCCTGGAGTCTTTACAAGCCTAGCCCATAGGATTACCCTGGCATCATGCCACCCAACCTTAGCTCCCAGTGCATCTGTCGAGAAGAGCCACTGGAGTGATCCCCAGGGTGAATTTTCTATTTGCCATACACTCATCAAGATTTTTCTTGAAGAGGGCCAGTGAGGTACTCTGTTTGACATGTATGGGAAGTCTATTCCATAGAATGGGCAGTCTCTGGGTTATGAACTTGTCCCTTCAGCATGTTCTGTTGATTGTGGTAATTAGATTGAGGTCTCCGGAGTGTGTGGTGTGAAGGGATTGGGATTTCTTTAGATGTAGCATTTCTAAGAGCTGGGTCAAACATGGCTTTATAAGTCAAGCAGAGATCACCTCTAAGTAGGCAATATGAGACAGAGAATAATTGGAGTTTTTTGAGTCTGTCAATATAGCACAAGTGTTTAAGGCCTAGGATCCTCTTTGTGAGGTACTTTTGTGGCCTCTCCAGTTATTGCAGGTGTGTAGTGAGGTACATGTCAAATGCGTCATTGTACTTGATGACTGCCCTAATGAGGGAAGAGTAGAGGGAGACAATGACCTCTTTCTTCCTGGATGCAAAACCCTTGGAAATGTGATGTGCCACATAGAAGGACTTTCTGACCACAGTGGCAATGTGGTGGTCAAAAGAGAGGTTGCTGTCAACCTGTGTTCCCAGATCTCTTATAATGCCTTCTGTGTTCAGTGGACTACCATCAATGTGGTAAATCAAGGGAATTGGGTTTTTCCCAAGGGGGATGATGACACATTTTTTGGCACTGAAGGCTTAAGGCCATGGTTCTGACACCAGTCGGTCTCAGTGAGGCCTTTCTGTAGCATATCAACATCTCTTGGGGAGTTAATAATAGCTCCCAACTTGCAATTGTCTGTGAACTATGTCAGCCAGAGTCCCTTCGTGTTTGCCTGGACTTCAGAGAAGTAGATACCAAACAGGAGAGGACTCAGTACTGAACCCTGTGGGACTCCACTCATGACTGGTCTGCAGTCTGACTTGGAGTCAGCAACTTTCACACTGTGGGTTCTATCTGTGAGCCAGTTTGCAACCCACCTAGTGATATAGGGGTTGATGCCTAGTTTAGTGAGTTTTTCTATGATTCCTGAGTGGGGAATGGTATCAAAGGCCTTGGCTAGATCAAGGTAGGCTGTATGAACCACCTTGTCTTCATCCACAGCTCTGGTGGCTGACTACCAGAGATTTGGGTGACCAACCCTCCTAACCAGGGAGGAGTTGACTATTGGTGTAGAGCAACGGTCGCCCATGTTAGTAATGGCCAGGTCAAGGATGTTGCTACCTCTAGTGGGGGTAAGAACAAGCTGGTCCATGGCATTGGAATTAATGAATTCCAGGAAACATTGGGCAAGTGTATTGGTACATGAGTAGTTTTCCCAGTTACTGAAGGGGTTGCTGAAGTTACCCAGTATAAGAGGGTTAGGTTGGACCATAATATTTTCCAGGGTACTTAGGAACGTGGAGTGTGAGTCATGGGACATGGTTGGGGACCTATAGCAGGCTACGACCTGAATCACTGTCTTACCCAAAGTTAGCTGCACCTGAAGTATCTCAGATGCATTATGTTGGGCTACCAGTCTGGAGGTGTGCACATCATTTATGAATATGGAAACACCATCACCTTTGGAGCTTCAGTCCAAGTTCTGGGGCCGTAAGGTGTGGAATGAGTAATAGCCTGGTAGTGCAGGGGTGCTTTCCGCTGCCTTGAACCTGTCTCTGTTACAGCACAAATGTCGATGCCCTCCATTTTAAGGAGTGCTTTGAGCAAGTGCATTTTGAGATTTAGACTTCTAGCGTTGAGCAGAATGACCTTCAGATTGCATTTGTTTGTAGCTGTTATGGTGGTAATTTGGTCTTTGGAACACTGCCTAAAAAGGACACTATAGGGGTGGCAAGAGCCTTGGCCAGTATCTGGAAGCCCAGGGATGACAGATGCAGGCCATCACTGGCAAAGCATCGAGGTCTGTCAATCATGTCATCCCAGGCAGACAGATACTGGATCCCCTTAGAATGACACCCAAATCTTAGCCAATTGTTGAAATCAATCATTTTCTGCTTGTATTGTGATATCATTCTGGGTGATGGCAGGATGCTGCTCAGGGATAGGGTCATACCTGCCTGGGCTACATAATCCAAGAGCTCCTGCATGTTTCTTTTCATGTAGTCCAGGGAGGTATGTCTTAGGTCGTTTTTGTACCTGTTGCTGAGGGATCTGAGTGCATGCATTATGTAGCAGAACCTGGTGCCTAACAGGCAGCTGACTGCTACTTTCTCCTTATTCAACCTAGTGAGTGGGACATCAGTGTGGCTCACTATCAAGTCACCTATGACTAGTGTGGTGGGCATGCTGGTTTGCCTTAGGGGCTTTGGTTGAGTGTCAGACTGTTTAGAAGAGTTATGTGTCTCCTGATTAGTGTTATGTTGTGGTGGTTGAGTGCGTTTCTGCCTTGGAGGTCTTGACTGTTTGGGTAGATTTTTATTGAGAGCCTCAGTGAAAGTGGGTGTGTGGTTTGGGTTTTTATGTGAAGACAGTGTTGTTATGTGTTCTGGAATGCTATGTGTTCCATGTGGTGTGGTGCAAGTGTTGACCTTCTCCTTTTAACCAGCTATTCTGGTCCTGGCTGGAGAGTGTGTGGCTTCCAATTTGGATATATAAGTACATCTCTCGCAAGTATGAGTGTTGGGAGGTAAGAGATGAGGGTTGTCAGTGTACATGAGGCAGTTGCTACATTGCCTCAGGATGCCCAAGTTCAGCAGGTTAATAGGAGAAAGCACAGGGAACTGACCTTTAGATATGCCTGGAGGGGTGGGCATTAATAATAAGTACTGGAGCTGTTTCCTTGTAGAATGTTTAGTGCCTTTAGCACTTTTGTGTGCTACAATAATTGCTACAAGAAGTCTGGTAGAGTGCTAAACTAATAAGCTAGTAAAAGTGCAGGAGAGGAGAGAACATGCAGATCTAAGGGAAAATCGAAGAGCAGACCTTGACACCGATCAGAAGCTTACAAACAGTCCTGGATACAGCAAGTCTGTATCTGGACTAGACTGGTTACAGGAAAGGCGGGAAAAGCGCAAACACGGGCTTTTAAACTAGAAAGTTGAAAGAGATGGAAAAACTGCACAATCAGCCAATAAATTACAATTTCTGGGCCAGAAACCACTCATCTTGTGGTAGATAAGCTACCAAGTACTTACCACTCCTACTGATAAGCTGGAAGGCTTCCCTATAACACAGAAAGGCTTGGGAGACTCAGACGCTTACAAACAGTCCTGGATACAGCAAATCTATATCTGGACTAGACTAGTTACAGGAAAGGCAGGAAACAAGCTCAGAATGCCCCCCCCCCCCAGAAAGCAGCATAAAACAGCACTAAAAACCATTCAAGTGCAGTGCAAGCTAGCACACTTGAGTGTGTAGCAGTATTAAAGCAAACACAGTTTAAATAAATGCAATTTATTGAAAATGTATTCTGAACTAAATTCAATTGTATTATTCAACTCTGAATAGTTAAAAAGTATTATCAGCTGAGAAGCACACTCAGTCAGAACACAAGGAGATTTTTTTTTGTTAGTAAAGTGCAAAGGGAGGAAGGAGGAACAGTAGATAATAAGTGGGTTGGCCTTCTCAAATGTTCTCTCTGTATCAGGTAGAATAAACACTAAACTGGGAGGAGTGTCCCAGATCAATTTTACAGTAGAGGTGGGCAACTGCAAAGCCTCAAACTATAACAACACCACAGGAATAGGGTGGGTAGGAGGGAGAAAACCAGTTTCAGAACAGATAAGAAAACATCAAACATTGTCATCAAATATATAAAATAAAAGTCATAAATATTGGGGCAGAACGAAGCAGAATCAGATTCAAATAATTCCAATAATACGTAGAAAATTCCAAAGCAAACAAATATAATTTATTGAAGGGTGTCCAGACATAAAAGTAAGCGCTTTCGCTTGAAAAGCTTCATCACACATAAAATAATATTCACCCATGACATAAAACCATATATATAACGTTCAAATTACAAAAGGAACCAATCAATCAACTGCACCAATTGAAATCTTAAAGAAACATGATACAGATATCGGCATTATGCAGATTATATTATTAGTCATATAACATATATCCTAGATGACTATCTATGTAATGCATAATAAAACAAGCTGAAACAGGCTAAAAATAAAACCTAAGAACATTAAATACACACAAAAAAAAAAAAATATATATATATATATATATATATATATATATATATATATATATATATATATATATAACTAAATAAATACATGTGATTATATATATATATATATATATATATATATATATATATATATATATATATATATATATATATAAAACTAAATAAATACATGTGATCATATTAAAATACTAATCTAGTATAGACTATCTAAAAAAGTAAAAGAGCATATACAAAGGCATAGAGTAACATATAAACACTTACTTATTATTCCTATGCTTCCTAAGGAAGGGCTTAATAGAACACGCTCTATGAGTCATGGTCGGCAGAAAAGAAAGCTTTCAGAGGAATATCTACCCCACCAGACCATCAAAAAGATGTGGGGGAAGGGCACCAATCGTTAGTCTGTAATATTTCCTTGTATACTCTTTCCTCAGATGAGGTTAGTTTATAAAATAAGGGTTTAAATGTTATCCCCAATAGTTATAGTAACCTCACTGATTCGATTATAGACCTGAAGGTTTATTGTAGGAATGTAATGTTAAAGATGTTATATGGTGAACAAGATGCAAGGACTAATGGTGTGCAGGACTGGTGCTTTGGAATTTTCTACGTATTATTGGAATTATTTGAATCTGATTCTGCTTCGTTCTGCCCCAATATTTATGACTCTTGTTTTTTATATTATTTGGTGCTGGGACAGAGCGTTTATCAGACTTTTTGGCAGTACTCTATCTTGCTTTTTCCTAAATATATAAAATAATTCAGTCAGGCAAAAATTAAGACAATGCAGAACTCTGAAAAGTTAAAGTGTCAAGAAATATACTTATCAGCAATATATTTCCAGATTGTTTAAGAAGCACTCTTCAGTCAGAACACAATGAGATTCTAACAGTGTATGCAAGAATTTACAAGCAGGAACTATTTTTAAATCAACAAGCCTTGAAACAATCAGATAACACAAAATCTGTTAGACCGGTTTTATAAACTTTAACACCACCATAGGAATAATGAGTAACAAGTTTCAGAACAGATCAGAAAACAGCAAACAATGTCAGCAAATATATAAAATAATTCAGTCAGGCAAAAATTAAGACAATGCAGAACTCTGAAAGGTTAAAGTGCCAAGAAATGTACTTATCAGCGATATATTTCCAGATTGTTTGAGAAGCACTCTTCAGTCAGAACACAAGGAGATTCTAACAGTGTAAGCAGGAGCTTACAAACAGGAAATATTTTTAAATCAGCAGGCCTTAAAACAATCAAATAACACAAAAGCTGTTAGACCGTTTTTATAAAAGTTTACACCACCACAGGAATAGGGGGGAACCAGTTTCAGAACAGATCAGAAAACAGCAAACAATGTCAGCAAATATATAAAATAATTCAGTCAGGCAAAAATTAAGACAATGCAGAACTCTGAAAAGTTAAAGTGCCAAGAAATATACTTATCAGTGATATATTTCCAGATTATTTGAGAAGCACTCTTCAGTCAGAACACAAGGAGATTCTAACAGTGTATGCAGGAATTTACAAACAACAACTATTTTTAAATCAGCAAGCCTTGAAACAATCAGATAACACAAAAGCTGTTAGACCAGTTTTATAAACTTTAAAACCACCATAGGAGTAAGGGGGAAACCAGCTTCAGAACAGATCAGAAAACAGCAAACAATGTCAGCAAATATATAAAATAATTCAGTCAGGCAAAAATTAAGACAATGCAGAACTCTGAAAAGTTAAAGTGCCAAGAAATATACTTATCACCGATATATTTCTTTCAGTTTTAATTTTTTACAAACAGTAGCCACGGAGAAGTATTTAAATTTGATTCACAGATAAAATAAATAAATGAAATGAAAATAAATAAAATAATATATTCAACTCTGCTTCATGGAAACATATAGTTGCCATCCAGCCACAGTGATATTCTCACCCAAATAAGTCTTACAAAACACCATTCACTATAAATAATATCTGGTTGCCTACTACAATTAAAAGTATCTTATCCTTTAAGCTCTTGCTTCTGTTTAAAAGCAGTACACCCATCATCATTCCTGTTTACAACTTGCAGGCTTTCTGCTCCTTATCATTCCTCCCACAATGTAATTGGGAACTTCTATGTTATTTATTTATGTATTTATTTATTTATTTACTTGTCATGCTCAATGGAGGTTAAGTTACTATAAAATACTGTATCAGCAATGTACCACTTTCCCCACTGTAGTGAGACTATGGAGTTAGTTTACATAAAATGGGACGAGGAGAAGCAAACAAATGAACTTCCAAGTCCCTACTTGAATGTAACATCTCTTTTCTTTTTGACCATCACAGCAAGATGCCATCCACATCCTACTACTTAGCTACTGGTTTCTCAGTCTTGTGTGTCTAGCATGCCAAATTACGTGGTGTGGTGCTCTCTCCTATCCATGGGAGTTTGCCTTACTGTAGCTCTTACCTTTTTGACTGAGGAAAGGGGATGACAATCAAGTGACAGCAAGATATTTGAATTTTCTATGTATGGAATGTGCACCTCATGCCACATTGTCCAGCGGACAGGTGTAAACATATGAAAACCTGTTACTTGTACAATAAAGATAAGTTCTTCACATCTGAACACTGGATAAAGCACACCAAAGCTTCTTGGGAGATTCTTGTGAGGAACTGCAACATGCAATCATTCATCAGGCAACACTCTTCTCAAAGAACTCTGCCAATTCCCTCACATTGACATGATACAGTTGCCATCAGCCCTTGAAGACTAAATTCTCAGATGGCTCACTCAGTAACAAGATCCACCAACTGGATGCAAGTTATATGAGGATTAGACAGAGTGTTAAGTCTCTGTGCCAAAGAGCCTTCAAGCTTTCCTTGGACATTGCAAAATCAGTACTTGAGTTCCAGTTCATTTAAAGATTCTATATATCTTTCCCATTTTGAGTCTAACCAGCATCTAAACCTATCCAGGGCAGACAGCGAACGTGTAGCAAACTGTACTTTTCTCTAAAACTCCGCTGCCTGATTGCTTGTTGCATTTCATTTGCATTATCTGCCCATTTGCATTAAAAATTACTTAAAATATTCTCAAAATAGGATGAAAGTAAGGTAATAAAAAGTGGGAGGGAATTAGACTCATAGGTTCATAGTTGATTATCAGACTAATTGCCAAAGGGCCTTTATAAGCATAGCCATGCCTTCTCAGATGTATCTGATATGATTTAGTATACCAAGGTAATTTTAAGGGGTGTATATAGGCTTGGATAATGGGTGGTCAAGAATTTACAGGCTGCCTTTATCCAAAAGAGGCACAGGTGAATGCAATTATATTATTTCTTCTTTTCCAGTGGATTCTCCATCCATTGGGGAAACAGAAATAATATAATTGCATTCATCTTCTTATTACCCTTCAACCCACTTGTTAAATTATACATGTTCATTCTAATTTTATTTGTGGATATGTTTCTTCTCATGGTGAGTCTTTTTTCTCTAGCTTTTCCTTGTTACTCTGTTTCCTGGAAAACTATCAGATACTTTCAATTATCAGCAATAGAACACCATTACTGTGTTTAAACTGCAGGTGGTCTTCTCTTGTTAGGTGAGGAGACAAAGAGTTCAGATATTTTCTTCCCGTACTTCTCCCCATTTGACACCTTTGCCTTATCTGTCTGTGTCAAGTGCCACACCACATGATTTAATTTATACTAGTGCTTCTTTGGGAAAACTAGCCAGAAATGTTATCCAGTATTAGCACCATTTTTCATGTCTGAGATTAGTAAGGACAGCATAGGATAATTAAATGGATTTTTAATAACTGGAGTGTAATGCATAGATATACATTGCAGCATTCAAAATTAGTTGTACAATCCTGTTTAAAGAAAAATAAAGTGTCTTTATAATCTTGCATATAGCACCGAGGGTTGATTCTGTGAGTTGCTAACCAGCCTACTGTGTGACACTTACAAGTCTCTTAATAGGTCCATTATCAAGACCAGTGCTTATTTGACATCGCATCAAATAAACATTTATATTGGGTGGGTATTCCCAAGTTTAAAAAAAGTAAATAACAAATCAGTAAAACATCATTGACTACATGGCATGCTCTTAATGTTATGCTCTTTCTTATACGACATAGCCATAAAAAGCAAATTGCAGTAATTAATGGAATAGAACCCATGGGATGAATAGGACCAAATGTTGCATGGAATTTATTTTCAAATGGCTGTATACCATTGCATTCCCAAATACATGTTTAACAAATATTGTTAGACCTGGACCCTGCATGCACAAAAATTCAGACTCTCTAAGATTTCTAATGTTGGACTTCCTTGTCATAGTCCATAAGGTATTTGTTTTTTCTGTAATGTGCCAAGATCTTTGCATAAAGTCTAGACATGGTTCTTTCCAAGTAATTCACTCTGCTATCGATGCAATCAAAGCTGCTTTTTGTTAAGCTCTTTGAGCTGCTTTGCTTGCTTTAAGCAGGATTTCTAAATCTGCTGTGACACAAAAAGTTTAGTTTTTTTATGTAAAATACATGGAAAGCTCCCAACCACACCACCCTAAAAGACAGATTATATATTTTCTACTCTATAGCTTTTTTTGCCATTGTTGAATCTCATTTCCATATCCTTTTCCTTTGGGTGCCTCTGTTCCAGCCTTTGACTAATTAGTACAAGAATGAATCATTAAATTTATTTGTTCATTTTTTATGGTATGTTTTTTGTTATTCAGCATTTTCCAGTGTTTTCCAAGCATTTAAAGAATTGCTTATTTCATGATATTTGCAGTGATTGTATGTTTGATACCTTAGCACTTATGAAACAATCTCCTCATTATCAGTTGTCATTCCATCCATCCATCCTCAGCCCCTTTTCCCATTTTTCACATGAGGTTGGGGTGTCAATTCATTTAATGCTTTTGAATTCAGGTGCGTCTTGATACTGAAATTGATTTTCTTCTTACAGTCAGTTTGACTTCGGCAGAATTGTACTTTTAATGCTTACCTATATTACCTTTGTTTATATTTATTTTCTGTTTTATATTTAGGGTACCTTCAGGTTGCAGCTGAAAAGGCTATATATAAATCAGCCTAGTAAACAAGTTATGAAATAGTTAAACAGATACTCTAAGCAGTTAACCACATGCCTAGCTATAATCACATAACTGTTACACAAAGGGGTGCCAGGTTAAAAAGGAAAACATCTGTGATCAATAGTCTAATAACGTGTGATTAATAAGGTATGATTTCTCCATTTTGAATGTAAAGATCATATTAACGGATACTCTCAAATTTCCCATTTTTCAAATTTGCAGTGATCTTAGAGCTGGAAATTTTATGATGCAAGGATGTTGGAAGCAGAGAACTGCATGTTGGGTAGGGTCAAAGCCTTCTTGGAAATATTTTATTGACAATAATATTCTTATTTATTTATTTATTTTGAAAAATGATTTTTTAGCTGGAAATATACTGCTGTATAATTGAACTTCAGATTGTATGTCAGTCACAGCAGAATTATATTTCTGTTGCTCAAGGTAATAACTCATTTTAGAAGGCATAAATGCCTACATTACTAAAGGAGTTTTCTATCATGCCTACTAAGAGGAGAATCTCAAGCAAATTTAGAGCAGCCATCATCCTAATTTGCTTCTGATTTGTCAGGATCATAAAAAGGTGTTCTGCTTATAGGTTATCATTTATAAGGCATAAGATTTCTTGTTGGCATGCCTAAAGAGAGCTGATTTCCGATCATTCATTCATTCATTCATTCATTCATTCATTTTATATGCTGTTTCTTAAAGGAACTTCATCCTAAACCCAACATTTCCTTTCCCTGGAGAGCATTTATCTATCTAGGGAGTGATAAACATAGCAATGTATCTATTCTTTTATTTCATACCCACTAGTGGCATAAAAGTATTTAGGCTCTTTGACTTTTTAATGCCATAAAGCTGCATAGATTCCCTTCCCTATGGCCATACACCTATTTGCCTTTTGTAATCTGAAAATAAATAAACATGATAATCACTGGAAGAAACTTTACTAATTATATGAGATTTGCAAATCAGGAAATATGACACCCTGTCTAACTCAGAGAAGTAGCATGTAAGGATGACATGCTCTGAAACTCACAAAATATCACTTAAATTTTAAAATTAAATTTATTAATTATTAATTACTTTTTTATTTATTATTTTTATTTTATTTTTTTATTTATTTTAATTTTATTTAAATTTAAATTTAAAATTGCTATGTTAGCTATTTTTTATCTATCTGCAAGATCTTTTTACAGATGGTGTAGCACATATTTAGGAAATAACTACATCCCTGAAATATTTAATAATGGTTCTTACATGTGACAGTATTACATACTACTTCAGTAGGATGAGACCTAACAGGACAGACTGAAATTGTAATGCCATCTTGAAAGCAAGGTTTCATCAGGATGTCTGCCCCCATGAGGCATATACCTTTAGAAGAAGGTTAAAACTCATAATATTAATTTATTTGTTAGTCTGTGTTCATTAACCAGCTGGGTGTACTGCTTCTTGGTTCCATTTCACACAAAACCCAGGTGCATCCTACACAAAAATGCACAGAGTTCACATAGTCCATTTCATAGCGCAAAATTACACACAAATCATATTTTCATTTAATTGCAAATAGTTTTGAATATTACATCCAAGTGAAACTGTTCAAGTCTTAAGAATATAAATGACATCATTGACAAGTTATCTATTTCATTGCTAAAAAATTTGCACAATGTTCTTCAGGATTACATTCATGTGTCAGAAATGTGCACAGTGAGATAATTTCACAAATGTACAAAATATAAACTTGTACAATGAGTCTGCATAAATAGGTAATCAAACATTATTGCTGTATACTATCAACTCAGGCGAATATAAAGGGATCAGAGTGGTAGCCAGAAGAAATGGGGTTTAGTATGTGGAAAGATGTATAGCCTTGAAGAGACAGAATAAAAAGTGGATTAGCTAAAAGTAGAATCTAGAATAAAGTGAAGTTAGAGTGGTGTTTGAAAGGGAGGTTGCATATGCATGAAGAAGAACTTCAAGGACTTGAGTCAGCTTGAAAGTGGCTATTACATTAATAATATCAAAAAATGGTGGGGTGTACCTATCCTTGCCTTTGTCAATAAATTGCAAATGTGTATATTTCCTTTAAGTGGTCAAGAAGCTTCCTTTGAAATACTTTTAGATAAATCGTCGTATCTTTTGGCTTTTCCCAGTTAGGGGTCGCCACAACAGAACTCCGGTCCGCTAATGATTGGCAGTAGATTTTTATGTACCGAGTTGCCAGCTCTGATGCACAACCTTCAACTAAGGAACGCCCATTCATGCATGTCTCCACACAGAAGACGCTATAGCTGAGAATCGAACAGGACAACGTCTTTCTGTGAGGCGACAATGCTACCGCAGCACCACCACCGCAGTATGAAATACTTTTAGATAAATAACTTGACTAATTTCTAGTGACATCCTGTTCCAGTCTGCATGAGCAATTTTGCTGAAACTTGTTTCTGCAGCTGTCAGACTGAATGAGTATCTGACTAATGCAAGGGCATTATTATCCTGATTTATGAATGCAGAATTGGGATGTTTAATTTGTAGCTTATTTCTAAGGAAGGGGCAATAGTGTTTGTAAAAGGTTTTGTAGGTAAGAGTAAAGAGAAGAAAACTATATCAGGTTGGGACAGGTAGGTAATTGGGTTTATGAAGGTAGACATAGTGGTTTTCGTAGCAAGGGGATAAGCTAACAGACAGACAGATTGTGTTGTTTGCTAGCCATAGTCTTTTAGTTTTAGTCTGTACTTTGGAGAAGTAGATTCTGAACAGTAGGAGTCCCAGAACCAATCCCTGTGGAACACCACTGGTTACAGGTCTGCTGGAGGAAATGGAGTCCCCTATTTTGACTGTATGAGGTTTATCAGTGAGCCACTTTGCATCCCACCTGACAATATATGGGTTGATACCTAGCTGGGTGAGTTTATCAATGATGCCTGAGTGGGGGATTATGTCAAATGACTTAGCTAAGTTTAGGTAGGCTGTAGCCATAGATCTGTCCTCTTCTAAGGCTTTGGTGACTGTCCTGAAGATGTTCACCAAGTTTAACAGGCATGATCTCTCCTTGACAAAGCCAAACTGGGTGGGGTCACAGATTATTGACAACGTGTTTATCTTTGTTAATAAGGTCCATGATGATTCATTCCATGGCCTTGAAGATAAGCTGGTCAGGCTAATGGGTCTATATTTCCTGAGGTCTGTGGATGCACTCCCTTTGTGCAAAGGGATGACCTGTAGTTGTTTTCCATTTGGCTGGGATGAAGTCAGTGCTTAGGCTGTGATTGAAAAGCATGCTCAATGGTAATGCTAATTCCTGTTTTAGCCCATGTAGAACACACCCCGGGATGTTGTCTAGTCCCATTGAGGCTGTATTTTTGGCCTTGGAGAAGGCATTTAAGACCTGGTCCTTGGACATACTAGGTGGGGGACAGCAGGTATTAGGAATGCTTTGGGGTATATGCGTTAGGGACAGGGGAGTGAAGTTTTCACTGAACCTATCAGCCAGTAGGTTTGCTATATCCACAGATTCTGTATATGTACTACCATTAAGTATGAGTTCAGCACAAATCTGGGCCTTACCTTTGAGGTTACAGATGTAACTAAAGAATGCCTTGTGGTTATCCTTAATTAGGGAAGTTAATTTGGATTTATAGTTAGCTTTGGAGGACTTCACTAGGAGTCTTATTTGCGTGTTTAAGCTGAGGAGGGAATGTTTTCAGTTTTGAAACCATTCCTTCCTACTCTTAGACAGCAATTTCTTTCTCATATTGTATAGCCTATTAATGGCAGTTGTCCACCATACAGGTATGCTTTTCCTTGAAGATCGTGCTTTGGTTCTATCAGGTATGTTGAAGTCAATACAATTGTAGAGGTGCTTGCATAAAGTATTGGTGTATAACTCAGGATAGGTGTCTGTTTTATCAGTGGGAGGGGGACTATGAAGCTATTTATGCAATCACATAAGAGGTTGTAATTGGCCATGGAGAAGCTTTTTAGTGTAGTTGTTGCTAAAGGGGATCTTGTGTTATAGTTACTTCTAATGAGACTGACTTGTGGTTAGATCTCACCAGGAATGGCCACACACTGGGGGTAGTGCAATGGTCCCCCATGTTGGTGAGCACCAGGCCCAATATGTTTGAGCCCCTTGTGGGTGTGTCAACCAGCTGGTCCACAGCATTGGAGCTAATGAAGTGCAGGAACTTTTGAACAAGTTAATTAGAACACGTATAATTTACCCAGTCTATGGATGGATAATTAAAGTCACCCAAAACCAGGGTGTTTGGTTGTATCTTGATTGACTCAAGTAGATCCAAGTAGGCTGAATGGATGTCCTGATTCATGGAGGGGATCCTATAGCGGGCAATAACCTGAAGAGGGGTCTTGCCTACAGCCTATTGCACCTGATGTAATTCAAGGGAATCGTGCTGTTTAACCAATTTTTCCAATTTTTCAATTTTCAATGTTTTTCCAATTTTGGAATAAGCACTTTTTAACCATGGTACTTCTGGCTTTAGGAGTTAGATGTGTAAAAAATGAGCATGCAACTTTAAGGTAGAAGATAAACTTTTCGATCACAGACTTTGTTTTCAGGGCCTGGCTCCCAGATATTTGTATTATTGGATGGAGTTTATAAAGTACTGTTTCCTGGTGTGGAAACATTTAGGGCAGCAATGTTTGTAGGATTGTTTGGATTTATAAATGTCTGGTGGAGGTCTTGCTGTTATTTATTTATTTTTTGTGTAGTTATTGTGCGGCTGTCAGTCTGGATTATAAAAAAACAACTTTGCAGCAAAATAAGTAGTAAATATATTTTTTAATTTCATTCCATAGTGGTCCTTTACAATTATCCTTCACTTGATTCAGAATAAAGTTGAAGAAGTTTAAACTCGAGTTACATATTGAACTCTCCAGTCACCTTTCTAATTGGGAATCATTACAGGTGTGGTTTCTGTTTGCATCACAGCAGTTACTCAATGTGTATCAATGTGTGTCTGCTTTTCTGCTTTTTACCTGATAGTGAAACGATGTAATTTGTATATAAAGTCAGATGTGGAAGCCCCTACATAGTGAGGGCAAGAGGAACTTGCCCTCTGCAAAGAATGTTTTTTTTTTTTTTTGTAGCATTCTTCAAGCTAAAGCTACAAACAGTCTAGTTCATACAGTTAACCCTTCAGGGAATTTAGGCTTGATTAAATGAAGTGGACACAAGTGTTTTTAAGTGGGTGCTGGGCATGCATTCTAGACTTTAGTGACCAACATGCCTATGTGAGGTTATGAATGTACAATACTATCTTTCTCTATTTTTATATCAAGATTGTGATATCATGGGAATTTCTCCTTTCCCCAGGATATAGCAATCTTGGAGTTAATTAATATAAGCATCAATGATATGAGAATGTGACAAGCTCATGCCCCTGCAGGAATGTTTCTTCGCTCTAATTTTTAAGATCAAATAAGGTATTGTGTCATTCTTGGGGATCTTTTGTAATCATACTTACAAGTGTTGATTAGAAAAGGCTCATACTTTCATAAGGGAGTCTTAATAGTAGTACATTGATAACAATGGGCCATATTAGATACTATCCAAACCAAAGGATTTTGCAAAGGAAAATACAAAATTACACATTTTTGTAAGAAACAGTGATTTAAGCACATGCCTTAAGACAAAGAGACATGCAGTCATAACATGACTTTACTACATGCACATTAAAATACCCAATTGTTCTTTGGTATGTGCACTTTAGGCATAAAAGTGGAAAATGTTTCTGCATTATTATTATTATTTGGAAAAGAGAATATGTTTGAAGGAGATACAAACAGGTAGAGTTCAGACACTGATAACTAAAATTGTACCAAGAATCCTTCTGATAGAACAGCAGTGTGAATCGTAGCTTCTTGTGAAATTCCCTGCTGATATCTGCATTCAAGACATTTTCTTATGCTCTCAACTTAAAAGTGCACTTAATATTAATTACAGATTCCGGGAAGTTGCTGCATATCTGAATAATATTTAAATTACCCCCATTGAATCAAAATCTAAATTAAATATATGGTTCTACAATACTGTGAACATTGTGTAGTGCCCAATAAATGCCACACATGCAGTAAGAATGCAGAATTTAAAAATGATTTCCTGTTATCACAGTGCAGCAAAAAATATTTTACAACAAACTCAACAACCTTACATAAATCAAACGTTACTACTTCAATACTGGCAGAAATTCTAATTGATGCAAAGCTTTTATAGATGCAAACTTTTTGGATGCTGTCTCTTTAAATAATTTTTCATAATGTGGTCAGTTTCCTACGAGACCACAAAATTTTTCATCTATTTTTTAGTAATACTTTACATCATGCTTCCAGTCTCAGTGGCCTGCCACCATCTTTAGATATTCTGAGCATAATATTTTGATTTTCTTTTCATTAGTTTCTGCAGAATAGCAAGGAAAGCGGACTGCTTAAAACTAAGCATGTTAAACACATTTTTTGACTGATAAATTTGATAGCATAGACTGGTCAATGCACATCAAGCTTGGGATATCTCTGAGTAAAAGCATAAAGCTCATTTATCTGCGAGCAATGTAAAAAAGGCAAATAGAACAAATTACCAAAGCCCACCTTTGTGGGATGCTCTGCTGGCAAATTTGGTAAAGTATAAATAGCGTTAAGTTTGAAATTAATATGAAATATAAACATTAAGAAATCAGCAACCTTTCAATGTCATCAAGGAAGCTTTAACAGGTTATTAGAGTTACTAAGGTTAGCTATGAAAAACATTTAGCTAATACAACAGACAATAAAACCATTTTGTTTTAAATGCTTCACTCACTATAAGTGTAGTCATTTCATGGTTTGCTCCTTATTGTCTGAGCAGTGGGCTATTAGTGCCACCGATAAACTGGCACTGTTTTTCAGTGTATAATTTACAAAACAGGTGGCATCAAAAAAATGTTGGCACTCTTTCTCCTTCAGTGAACATTACCAATTATATGGGCTCCATCATAATTTATGACATGGTGAAATTGTCCCTAAAGAGGGTTAAAGGGACTAGTAGCATGGGGCCTAAATGTATCCAGGAATGTTTATTTATCTTGAATATGACTCATTTGCTGAACAGCTTATGTTATTATTTAACAGGTTTTTACAACAGAGTGTAGTCACCTCAACATTAAAACTGACAAATAAAATTCCAATTCACAAAGGAAAATCTTCATCAAAATAGAGATGTTCAGACCAACTGTCTTAACAGCAAATGATCTGAGAGATGTTTACTCCAAAATTTGGAAGGCAGAAGCCAGTAGGCTTTTTTTTTGACCCAGAGCATATAGTTTCCTGAGGGAAAGATCTATCCTCTCTAGTTTATTTGTTTATTAGCTTTTGGTAAGGCTGTGGAAGAGGTGCTAACTGTAAATGCTATATATATTGAGCTTTCTGAGGTATTAGATAGCATCCCAGGGTCATTATTAATAAAGGCTAACTCAGTTAAATAAAGCAAGTTTCCTTTCCTGGAGTTTGCGATTAAAACGTCAATGGTTATAAAACAAAAATGATGCCCTGGATCATTCCTTCCAAGAAGGGAAGCTTCCTTAATTTAACTTAGTTAGCCGAGAGTCGTTGGATTGCTGACCTGCAAGCTGACAAACCACCAGAATTAAATGGTGTGCTCACTATTAGGGAGAAACTGAAGAAGCATATCTGATTGGTCAAGCCTCCTTTTAAGTTTATCAATGAAGGATGAGCCTAATTGGTCTGGCCTTCTTTTTAAACGTGTGTTTTTGTGAATGAACTCTATATGACTTGCAGAAGGCAGTTGCCAAAAGTGCTTACCTACAGTTCTTTACATTAAGAGTTTTTATGAGAGATCTTATGAGAGTTTCTATGTGACTTTATTGCATACAAGTACTAAAGTTGTCTATGTTGTTTTAAGATTCTGTGCTGGCATTGTCACAGTTCTTAATGCGTATGAACTCTACTTCTCAGTGTTGTTAAACTTGATTGTTTTTGTCTGGTTTTCTGATAACCACGTTATTCAAAATCCTAAAAAATCATCTCCACAATTATCTCCACCTCTATTAATTTTTCTGAACTACACAGCATAACCCCAAAAAATTCAATTCTGTGGAAAACTGGCTTTTTGATAACCAACTTATTCTTAATCCTAAAAAAAACAAACTTCTCTTATTTCTCCCAAAATCTATTTCCCATCTTAAACATACTTTACTATTAAATCTCTTAACAATACTGTCATCAATGTGGAAATCCACACTAAACTCTTAGGTGTTGTCACTGATGATCATCTTAAATGTGACCTTCGCATACATCATTATTAAGAAGACTCATCAAAAACTTGGCTTACTATACAGAAATAAGAAATTCTTCACCAGAGACTCCACACTCTCTCTAGCCTATGCCTACCTTCTTCCCACTCTCTTTTATGGCTCGCAAATCTTAACTAATCTGCAATCCTCTCTAAAAATCTAAACTCAAAATCACTTACAATAAAGTTGCAAGGTTCGTTGCTAACAAGCCCTTTAACTCCCACCACTGCCTCTTTCTCAAATCTTTTAACTGGTTGGAGTTCCCCCATCATCTTTTATTTCCTAAACTGCTTATCAATCAATCCATCCTCTGCAAACCTACGTCCTGCCCTGGCATCACTTCCCTCATCTCTCTCTATACCATTTCTCGGACCGTTAGGAGCTCTGATCCACTATCACTGAAATCTATAAGCCCAAAAGATCAATTGGGGAACATCTTTATAACCACTCTATCTCCTAATCTTGGAACAAACTACCCTTTTCCATCAGAATGATATCAAATGCTCTTAAATTCAAAAAAGCTCTAAAAGCTGATTGTCTGAACTCCTGGATGTGTCCCTGTACTGTAAATACACTACTTAACTTATACTATCATTTCTTCTCTCTTTCCCTTATTCTCATGGGCCTTTATAACTACTTCTCTGTACTACACTTGGTTGTATCCCTTCTCTTATTTCTGCATCAGAGAGCTTGTATCTCTTCTCCTAGTTATATATCCCTTAGTTTATTTTACCTTTCTGTAGATCTGTTTCATTTTAATTTCTCATTGTTCCCTTTATTCTTATGTTTTTATCTGATTGCCTATTTAACCTTAATTTACAATTTTATCAAACTGTGCAGTTACCTTGCATATTATAACTATCTGTGCTAATAGATTATTCATTGTTTACAATGCTTGCTTAGCCTCAATAAGTATAATTATTTGTATATTTTAATGTGTTCTGTATTGGAGCATTTCTCCCCGGGCCCCCACTAAAAAGGGCTTTTGCTCTGTTGGACATTCCCGGTCAACAAATGTCAAATAAATAAAATAAATACATTTGGATTTCTTTACCAGGAAAGTCTGACTGGCAGAAACTCTATTTTCAGCAGAGGCCTTGGAAAAAATCTCGATAGAGAATTGACCACTAAAACATAAGAAATAAAAAATAAATAAAAAGTGACCATTTTAGAACTATTAATACATTAAAACAGTTGCAATATCACATTAGACAGAAGAGTAAAAAAGTTTTCATGCACAGGAAATGAGGTAGCTGAAATCTGACTGAGAGAAAGTGCAGTTGTGTAAGATGAACATAACATCAGATGTTTGAATGATGTTTGAATGTTCACTGCTGCAGTAGCTTTCGCAATATGGATTATATCCTGTTGGACAGCTTCCAAAGCTTCAGGGCATTTTTCCACATGCCCAAATTGTCAAGCAGCTCATGCTGAGCTGACTAAAAGACAAGCTGGGTGTGAAGCACTTTGGAACATTCCTGCCAGCAGAGAGGGAGGCTGAGCCCTGAAAGGACAAGGCTAGGAATAATAAAAAAGTAATACCTATACTCTGGCGTACAAAACGCACCAAAAAACAAGGGAGATGAAGAGAGGGAGAGACCGGCTACTGCAGCAGTGATCATTCGGACATCTACTGTTATAGTAAGTTCAACTAACACAATTGTACTATGTTCACCATATTGATTACTGCTGCAGTAGCCTTAGCTATATGGGTAGATTACCATAGCTAACTATATTTGGGAGGTGGAAGGAGAAGGATACAGCAGCACCTGGAGAATGGTCCTAGCAAAGCATGATCTAGTCCTGCATAAGGAATCAAGATTATAATACTTTGCAAAAGAATATACAGAGAACCAAGTAGCAGCTTCTAGATTACTTCTAGAATCAAAACCTTTCCAAAAAAGTAGATGAAACCAAGCCCCAGTAGAGTGGGTCTTGACCCTGTCTAAAGTAGATTTGTTATGGTGAGTATAATAAAAGGTAATAGTCTTAAACAGCCATTTGGAAATAGTCTGGTTTGACACAGGTTGTCCTTTCTTCTTACCTTCACAAGAAATAAACAATTGATTTGAAGATCTGAGAAATATAGTTTTGTCAAGATAGTACCTGAGTTGTTTGTGGACATCCAAGGTATGGAGTATCCTTTCTCCTTAATTTTATGATTCAGTAAAGAAAATTGGGATATGGACAGATTGGCTTGAAGATACCACTGGATACCACTTAAGGCATAAAAGGATTAGTTCTCAAAGAAACCTTTTCCCTATGGAAAATGAGGTGGGCTTAACTAATCCTAAGAGCTTGCAATTCATATACCCTTCTTGCAGAGGTCAGAACAAACAGTAAAACACTTTTCCATTTTAAGAACCTCAAGTCAACCAGATTAGTCGGTTCAAATGGAGCAAGTATTAGCTTTTCTATAACAAAAATAAGATCCCAAGAAGGGGCCATTAGTTTACTTGGCAGCTTCTTATGTAAAATCCCTTTCAAGAACATATTGATATGAGACTGCCTTGAAAGAGGAGGATCTATGGGCAGATGTGCCAAAATGACTGCTAAATAAACCTTAATAGAGGAATAAGAAAGGCCATGGGATAGTAACTTACACAAATATTTTAAAAACAGAGAACAACTATCCCGTAATGGGTACTGGTTATGTTGTTACCAACAACTAGAAAAGCTTTTCCCTTTGCTTATATATGATTTTTCAGTAGCAGGTTTTCTTGCCTCCCTTAGTACCTGCTGCACGTCCTCAGTACGCAGGTTCCTAAAAAAACTTAAAACGTTATCATTCAAGCAGTCAATTGAAAATGATTGATATCAGAATGCATCAAACACCCCTGTTCTTTTATGAGTAGATCCAGTCTGTGAGAAAGCTTGGGGTAATTGCTCCTGGCCATTTTGAAAAGAAGTGAGAGCCACAGTTGCCTAGACCAGAAGGAAGTTACTACAATGACCTTGGGGGATTCCTTCTGAATCTTCAGAAGTACCATGGATATTAGTGGAAAAGCGCACAGGAGTATTCCAGTCTAAAGAAAAGAAAAGGCATCTGTCTTCCAGGCCTTCTTACATAGAGTACTGGAAATAATCTTGCCAGTTGATTGTTCAAAGAGGAGGCAAAAAGGTCTCCTTGATGAACTCCCCTCAGATGAATCAAATGTTGGAAGATCCTTGATCTAGTTCCCATTCATAATGGTCTGCCCTGGTCCTGCTCACATGCTCTGACCTCAGTTTTGCTCTGACAGAACACAGGAGCTCTGTAGAGTGAGATTGTGCTATGAAGCTATATCCCAAGCTAATATGGCAAGTCTGCAAAAGGTGTACAACCTTGTTCTCCCTTGCTTGTCGATGTACCAAAATATTGTGGTATTGTCTAAAACTAGTTGAAGAGGTACCAGAAGACAAAGATGGCTCAGAGAGTTGAATACCTTGATCAGGGCAGTCATCTCCTAGATATTTCTGTGCTTGTGTCTTCCCTTGGTGTGGCACATTCCTGTACTTTTATCCCTCCTGAAATTGCTCCCCAAGCAAAGTCTGAAGTGTCTGTGGTGACTGACTGCTTTGGAACAGGCAAAGAGAGGGGGAGACCTAGATTTATTTATTTATTTATTTATTTTATTTTTTTTTTTTTTGTTTTTGTGGTGGTGTCTTCTGCCGAAAGGCCTTTTTTCAGCAGAGGCCCGGGGAGAAAAGCTCCACAAAGAAAAATTACAGACACATTTAGTTATTTAGACATAATCAGTATACACACAAATTACAAGAGACATGTTTTTACAGTGGCATGCGGATTTGAGGATACCTGTTGTCTCCAACAAATGATTTCTCTTCTGACAAGCCTCTGCAATGGGATTTGAAAAGATAAAGGGTGTTGATGCTAAGAACAAACAAATTTTTAGACACCACAACATCTTTCTCATGTGAAGTCTTGACAGGGGTATCATGAGAATCATAACTCACATGAGACTCAGAATCTTAAGTATTCCCTGACAGTGACTAAAGTCTGACTGGAAAACTTTAGAAATATATCTAAATAAGAATAATTTTTTTTGTCTTGAAGAAAAGATTTTTGAACTAAAGTGTCTAGCTGACCTGCCAGGGACACAATCTTGTGTGCTGGAGTTTTGAAAGACTTTTGACTGCTGTCTTGGAATCCCTTACCAAAAGCAGATATTCCTGACACCTAGAAAAAGACTCTCTAAAGATATACAAGTCATCTAAATATGGGAAAATGTTGTTACCCTGTAGTCTGGAAAGAGCTATAACTGGAGTTAGATACTTTTTGAACAGTCTTGGTGCAGTGGATAGTCCAAAGGTTAAGGATGAGAACTGATAATGTGATAAAGATGTACAAAACTTTAAGAAACATCCAAAATCTGGATGAATAGGATGTTATGATAAGCATCTTATAAGTGCAGTCTTACCACAAAACTTGAAAGAGGAAGAAGAGGTAACAGTTTGTGAAGTGACATCATTTTGAATTAGGTCACTATCACAAACAGGTTTAGGAAAGAAAGACAAATAACTGGTCTCCAAGCATTTTCTTTCTTTGTCACTAGAAACATCCTTGAACAAAAACTCTTCTCCACTTGGGAAGGAGAAACTGGTTGAATCATTCCTTGAGACAGCAAATGAAGAACAGATTGAAAAAGTAAAAAAGACTCTTATCTGGAGCATGAGGAATGACCTCCTGGAAAGGAGGAATTTCCTCCCAACTGCCATCTGTAACCACAATGAATGATAACCAGAATCCATCTGAATGAAGCAATCTGTTGCCTAAGAGAAAAATGGAGATTAAGGCTTTTTTTTCAAAGAAAAGGGGGGCTGGGCGGTGGTGGTGGGTCACAGTGTCTCTTCCATAGTTATTCAGACACATTGGAAAGTCCTTGATTTTAGGAGGTTAGAAAATACTCTTTGAAACGTTCTTGCCATTCCTTCTTAAATATCTGTTTACGTGAATTATATTGAGACTGTTTATTTTCTTCTCTTCCAAGAATGCTTGGACGATGTGGAAAAACAGAGGTGAAAAAACCTCATATGGACCAACAAGACAGCAAGGCAGGCAATGCATTAGCTTACTAAAGTCTTTATTAACAACGTTCGTCAAAATACTTCTTCAGAATGAACAACTTAATTATCACATCATATTTATACAAACATGTATCCAATCAAATAAATGACCTGCTAATTAATATACAAAAAACTAATAAAACTAATAAAAACTTGGCACAATTTCTAATAAAGTCAATTCAAAGCATGACCAAACTGCAACTAAAGTACATTACTTCTGACTAATATAAGCCCTCCTATTTTTTATAAAAACATTTAATATTTACCATGTCATTAAGCCCAGGTAACTTGTCAGCACATAACGTAATCTGCACAATGTTTTCTTCTGTTCTAAATAATTATTGAAGTCCCCTCCTCTGAGATCCAAATAACCCCTTTCTATTACAAAGAAGAGAAATTTCTTATATCTTTGACACTGTAAAGTATGCTTAAATAAAGCATTTTCTGAATCTTTTTCTTTATATATAGATGTTCCCTTATATGTTCATAAGGTCTCCTAGTGGACATCCCAACATAAAAAGCAGGACAACCAGAACATAGACAAATATAAACAATCCCCCTAGTCTTACAGTTGAATCTCCCTGTTATAGTCAAAGTATATGGGGGTTTATTTAGCAGCACATAGGGGCCTTCTAAAATATATCGGCAAGCATTACAATGACCACACTTATACATCCAACTTGATTTCTGAGTAAAAATACTACTAGGCACAATTTTTGTGTTATCCTGTTGTAAGAGAGTTTTAAGATTGACATTATTTTTGTGAACAAACTTAGGTGAACTCCCCACTATATTACACAGATCCTTATTTGCTTGTAAAACTTTCCAATTATTGTGAATACTAGAATGTATTCTATAACTGTCAACTGCCATATCTAAATTGCAAACCAATAATCTCTCAATGCTACTACTTTCTTTTCTAGATATTTATTTTTTACTCACAACAGGATGTTTTAAAATGGGTGGAAATAAAGTGTTTCTCATTCATTATTTCTGCCACAATTCATTCTAAAAAACATTTTGTCATAATAAAAATAAATTAGTTATAAAAGAAAATTCTTCTTTTAAACGTAAATCATTAGTGGTCATTCTGCTTGCTCTAATATATTGACCTCTATGCAAATTCATCTTCATAAAGTGCAGATGGTTGCTTTAATAATGTAACTGTTAGTCAAAGTTCTCTTTCTATGAATGCAACTCTCAAATCCCATTAAATCATTATCCTACTTTAAGGTAACATCTAAAACATTAATATGAATACCACACTCACCCATTACATACCTAAAAAATTCTGACTTGTCATTCATTTCTTTTAAAAAATTCTCACAGTCCTAAAATGTTCCTTCAAGTATAAAAAACAAATCATCTACAAATCACTTATAAAAGCACACTTTAAAAGTGTCCTTGATAAAAGTTAAAACAGTGAATTTCCCACCAACCCAACACAATATTAGCAAATGAAGCCGCAGCTAGAGACCGCATGGCCGCCCCTTTCTTCTATTTATAAAATTGTTTCTTGAAAAGAAATCATAATTATCTAATTAAATCTCAATTAAACTACAATAAAAGTTAATCTTTTGGGTGAGGAAGTCTGAAAACACGTTTAAAAATTGTCTAACATACTCAACCCCTTCTTCATGGGGTATAGAAGTAAATAAAGGGCAGATATCAACAGTGCAAATAATGTTTTTCTCAGACATAAACTTATACATAACACTAAATTCCCGGAACTTATCCAAAAAGTCCCAGGAATCTTTAATGTATGAATCTAACTTGTTGACTAATGGATTCAATAAGGCATCTACCATTAATGAAATGTCTTCGATAATATAATTGAGAGCAGAAAGAATAGGCCAAAAAGGAGGGTTTTAAAGACTCTTTTGTATCTTAGGAATCCTGAATAACACACCTACCCTGAGATTTTCAGTATTACAAAAATTGTATATTTCTTGATCAATGTTACCATCCATAAAGTTGTCATATAAAAAAGAATGTATGAACTTATAACAATTATTAATACATGAATTATCTACCTTAACATACTCTTGTTCATTATTTAAAATTTCTTCAGTACATTCAATATACTTCTCCTGATCCATTAGAACAAGACAACCCCCCTAGTCGGCCTTCATAACTCTCAATTTTTTTGTTTTTCCTAATTTCATTCAAAGCTTGTTTATCTTGAATAGATAAATTAAAATACCTCCTATTGTTTATTCTATTGCTCAAAAGTTCCCTAATGGCATTTTCACAGGTAGAGTCAAATACTTTAATAGTATGATTAAGTGCTGGATTATAAGTAGAGGGTTTTATTAAAGATGAATTTCCCATACGTACATCATTCAAAATATAACCCAAATGCAGTTTGCACATATACTCTTTTAAATCAAAGAGAGTCCTGGAAACATCTGCTCATCTAGCAGGAATAAAAGTCAAGCCTAAATTTAATAAATTTTCATGAAAATTTATTTTAAGCAAAAACTTGACATACTGGTTTAATTGTCCATTGACGAATCCAATCTGATTTGCCCCCATGTTCTTATTGTTCTAACTCTCTCTGTCCTTTCCTCTTTCTTTTGAAATAAAGTTTTTGGCCTGGCTCCATTTTTAACAAATTCAGATAAATCCTTTTTGGAGGTGAACGTAATAGCAGTTCGTCAAAGTCTCTATCTTTATTACATTCGTTTGGCCTATCATCAACTCAGCAGCTTCTTGAGCCCTCGCTGATGATGTAATGCTCATTCCTCACTGAATAATTACTTCCCTCTGATTGGTTCTTCTGGTTGGAACCCGGTAATCTCTTAAAGTTGTACTTTGCATTAATAGAGAGGTTTTTACATACAAAGTTCTTAAATGTGGGATCAAAAGCAGAATAAGCTGTGTGACTTTCATATTGTAAAATGTCCCTTTTTAGCTTTTTATTTTTATGAAGGGTAATAATATTTTCTAAATGCTCATGTTGCTCTAACATAAACCCATATTCTGAATGAAATCCAGATTCTGTAACAAATTCAGTCATAATGTTGTGGTCAATTTTGATTATTTCTTCCCTAAAGCTCTCATTAACACTGAGTTGTTCTCAATAGTAACTTTAAGAGTTCAAGTCCAGCATTATTAAAGAACTCAGTTAAGGTGGCAAAAAACAGATCAGATGCCCTAAATCCGTTGGGACATTTAAATAACCTAATTCCTTTTGGCACTATTTTTAACTCTATGCATTATTCAAAGTATTTGTTTTCCAAGTCTAAAGACCTGCATTTCTTAAGCATTTTACCAAGTTCAGTACATAGATCTTTGAACTTCCTGGAGTTGCTGGTAGAAGACACAGCTGCTGTCCGTCCAACCTTTTTCAAGGGATCCTAATTACTATTAAGTACTGAAGTCACCTCTTTATAGCCAAGTCCTTCTTCATTAGTCAACATGTAAGCCCCAGAATTTTTCACTTTAATAACAATAGCACAATCATCATCAGAGCTAAAACAATCACAGTTTCCATCAGAAATGCTCACGTTCTTATGAACTAGTATATTGAGGGACTTTTGTATGTCCCCAATAGTATCCAACAGAATCTGCAACAGACTTGAATCCATAGATCCTGTTGTAGGATGTATAGAAACATCCAACAAAGCATCCCTTCCTGTTTCAGCCATAATGGTGCAAAAAACAGCACAACAAACAAAAAAAAAATACACTACAAAAAGCGGAGGTAAAAAAATAAAAAAAAAAAAGACAAAAAAAAAACCTCGTATGAACCAAAAAGACAGCAAGGTAGCCAAGGAATTAGCATACTAAATTCTTTATTAACCACTTTCATCAAAAGGCTTCTTCAGAATGAACAACTTAATTACCACATCATATTTATACAAACATGTATCCAATCAAACAATGACCTGCTAACTAATATACAAAAAACTAATAAAACTAATAATTATTTCCACCCATTTTAAAAAATTATTTTGTGAATAAAAAAGAAATATCTAGAAAAGAAAGTAGCAGTAGTGAGAGATTATTGGTTTGCAGTTTAGATATGGCAGTTATAGAATACATTCTATTATTCACAATAATTGGAAAGTTTTACAAGCAAATAAGGATTTGTGTAATATAGTGGGGAGTTTGCCTAAGTTTGTTCACAAAAATAATGTCAATCTTAAAACTCTCTTACAACAGAATTACTCACAAATTTTGCATAGTAATATTTTTACTCAGAAATCAAGTGGGATGTATAAATGTGGTCATTGTAATGGTTGCCAATATATTTTAGAAGGCCCCTATGTGGTGCTAAATAAACCCCCATATACTTTGACTATAACAGGGAGATTCAACTGTAACAATAGGGGTTGAAGAAATTAAATTATTTAAAGTAGATTTTTCCTCACAAGAAGAAAGTGCAGATTAAGCATTCCTCATACTTTCACAATTTGTTAGAACAAACTTTAACATATGAACTTGACAATTCAAAATTCTGAAAACCAAAAGTGCAGATGTATATACTTTTTTCCCATACTTATCAATATTTTTCCTATCCTTATCAGAAAGAGTGGGATTGGAATTAACTAGTGCTTAGCAGCTGTCTAATCAACTAAGGCTGTAGCTGCTGGGTCAGGTTTTTGAATAATGTATAAAAATTTAAAAGACTAAGGAATTTTATATATCCCATCTGCCTTCTTAGGGGCAGCTGGCTGACTAACAGGAAAATTGTATACAGTAACACACAACGCATCTTCTAAAGATGACAGAACAGGAAGAATGGGTGTAGGTTTTGGAAAATCCTTCTGTAACAACTCAGTATTTTCTGAGGAACTGAAAGACCTTAGCATTTTCCCACTGAAAATACTGATGCATTCTAGCAATAGTTTTAGAGAAAAAGAAACCCCCACAAGAAGAATTAGAAACTGAGATCTCCTCTGAGTCTGAATCAGAAATCTGAGAAAAAAAACTGAATTCATTCCTGCATCTTCCTGTTCAGATTCAAAATCATGATTTTTTTTTTCAGGAAAAGAGGAATTCCTCTGTCTTTTACCAGAAACTACTTCACAAGAAGGATCAATAGGCTGAATTAAACCCTGAGCCAGTCCCAGTAAACTACTCCTGTCTAAAGAAATTTAAGGATGAGTAGATACATGCTTGATTTTCTGTTTCTTTTTGACAGGAAAATGGGGCCAACTGTGTTACTAATTGTAGCAGTGGCTTCCCCAGTGATGGGCACAGTATTCTGGCACAACAGAGAAACCTTCCCTGTTCCCTCTACCAGGACCAACAAAAGTGTCTCTCCCTTCCCCAATGAGTAGACTTTAACAGCTGCAGAGGACATGGCTAATCCCCAATCCATAGTGGCTGTAGGCACTACACCAGGGGGATCCTGGGTAAAAGGTGAGTGGTCTGAGGTAAAACAAATGGCCACAGGAGGGTCACCCATCTGCAAATGAAGCAACTAGCTAGCCCACTGTGGTGGCAAAGGCTGTTTGCTTAACTTTTTCTTTTTGTGGCTGGAAGAAGAACTGTCTGTGGAACCGGTAGTCTGTTCCATGGACAAGCTGAAAATGGTGCCTCTTTCCCAGTGGAAGACATACAGCAAATGCCAGTGTAACTACAAGTCCACAAAAGTTACTTTTTTACCAAAAAAACACAGTAAAAAGCACTTTTAGACACTATGCCACCTCTACCAAGGAAAAATAAACACAATTTCTCCACAGAAAATATGTTTTCAGTTAGTTAACACTGCTTTTATACTGAAAGAAAAAAGTGCTCCACTAAAAAGTACTTAATAGTCTCAAGATAGTCCATTTAAAATGCAACACTCCTAGCTTTGCTTTCACAAAGAAGAAAGGAATAAAACATCAAAAATTCAAGAAAATTAACATTTTTTCCCCAAAGGGAAGTTATCTGCCCAGCAAAGGAAAGCACAAGCCGACTGTTGTTCCTCAAAAGCTTCAGGGGAGCATACTCTTCAGTGGCATTAAAGCTCTGAAGGGCTTTGCAACCAAACGTATCTTTTAGTTAGCTCAGCTCAAGCTGCTTAACAGTTTGAGCACATGGAAAGTGCTGTGAAGCTTTGAAAGCTGGTCACCTGTTTTATCCTAGGCAGGATATAGCCCATATAGCTAAGGCTACTGCAGCAATGATTACTTTGAAGAATAGAACTCATTTTACAGTAAGAAAACTGAAGACAAATTATTTTCTATGTAATCTTATTTTACAAGGTATTAAGAAATGGAAAGAGAAAAAAGGAAAAAGAGCTAAAAAGGAAGAACACATTCAGATTAAAGAATGAAATGCACCATATAGAAAAGGTGGAATGGATATCAGTTATAGATGTGTGCCAGAGATGTATAACAGGCAGACAGTAAAAGGAGAAAAGGATGTTTAGATGCCAAGATGTGAAAAAGAAATATAACTTGGATACAAAGAGAGAAATAGGGGTCTGGAAATGGAGAGAGGTAAGAAAGTGACAGAGAGACAGGAGAGGATACATAAAGGTAGCATACAATAGAAGGAGAGTGTGAATAAGAAGACAAAACGGTGAGTAAAATTGAGGTAGTTATTAATAAAAGCATCATCTAAATGGTTCTTTAGAAGTGGTTAGATAGACAATAATATGAATATAATGTTATAAATATAGAAAGTTATGCTAGAATTATACCCAAGCAAACCTGTTACAGCTACTCTTTACAAGGATGACTTTAGGTTGAGTATATATTTTAGATAAAAAAGAAAAAGAATTCAAGATTTCCAGAGTTTGAAGACAGTTAGAATCCAGTAAATCTCTATCAACTTTACTGTATTTTGTTGTGCCAACTTGAAGTTTGCCTTCAGATCATAACATTTTTTCTGGCTAATAGTTCTAGATGATAGTATGTAAAAAAAGACAGTCATCTGGTTTATGCATACGTGTGTGAGTTGTAACTTGAGTAAATGTTAGAAGTGTGGAAAAATGTCCAGTTTAGCAGTTTAAGATTCATGCAGTCATGAGACTTAAAGGAATCATTTGCTTCAGGTTTTGTCACTCTGCTGCAATAATATTCTAGTTGATTTTTCTGAATAATTTTTAGGTGAGGCATGTAAATGTGAGGGAAGTAAATGGGTACATTTTTTTTCTCGCAGAGTCGGTGATATAAGGTTTGGCCCTATACAACAAACTGAACTTTTGGTACATTTTGACTACTTGTGTATATTGGTCAAATTGCATTTGGTCATCTATGGTTACTCCAGTAGCTTTGTATGTGATTTCAGTTCAATTTTAGTGCTATTGTCTTTCATAATGCTAAAGAGAGTCTTCTGTGTAGAGACTTACTTATGAGAAAATAGTATTAATTTGTTAGGAGTAAATAGTATTAACTTACATTTTTTGGCTTTACAAACTTCAGTGGATGAAAAGGAATCTTGGGTGATTTGTTCAAGTTTATCTATGCTCTGGTTACAGCAGTTGAGAGTGGAATCACCTGCATACTAGACTATAGTGGTCTGCTTTGCATCTTATTCTATGACCATGTTTTCCAGTCATTGTCATTCTGCAACTTGAGTTTTTTGGTATTACTTCATAGCCAAAGTGCTGGGGAGCTTTAACTCCTTTTGTCATGAAAGGAGAGAGTTCATAAGGATATTTAGAGTAACAGCAAATAATATGAACAATGAAAAGACACAGACTAATTGAAGTAGCTAAGATACAGATAGTGATTTAGGCCAGGACATTTAGGAAATGTGTTTATTGTTCCTGGATAATGGAAAAGGAATACAAGATTGCTTTCAGTTTAGCAATATAATTCCTTAATTAACATAGTGTGTGTGTGTGTGTGTGTGTGTGTGTGTGTGTGTGTGTGTGTGTGTGTGTGTGTGTGTGTGTGTGTGTGTTTACATAGATAGATATAGATATAAGAGCCAAAGGACACTGGAAGAAGGACTTCCATAAAATATGATTTATTTTGTAAAGTCACAGGAATTTGCAATTCAATACTTCACTTGGCTCTACACCAAAAAGTATTATAGTTTTTCTCAGCCTTTCCAAGTACAGACTGTGTTAAATATGCCACAGGCAGTAGGCCTCACCTAGGCCCAATCACAGCTTTAAACTACAGATGGTTCATTCAAGAATAATTCTACAAGTTTGTCCTGACTGGACTCCCACATTCCACATTTCCATGGTCTTCCATACAAGCTCAATCTCACCCATTGAACCACCACTTGAGGAACAAAATATTTGATTCTACTGACCCAAGATACTTCCTTTTATATCAACACAACTGGCCATCAGGACTTTATCTATCTTATGAATAGTGTTTGCCACACTAACTGTTGCGATAATGCTATTAGACATCTCCACAAACCAAGAACCACAATGAAGGCAAGGAGCAAGCAGCACCAGGAATAGATAACCAGAATTTATTAAAAACCTTAGCACTTTCATCAGATTATATCCACAGACTTCTTCAGAGGTAATAAAAAACAACAACTTTACCATTTAAATATCCCTCCAAAAACAGTCATGTGACACAATTAATTAACTCAACAATTAATTAAAGGAAAATCCACCTAATATATATATATATATATATATATATATATATATATATATATATATATAGATATACATATAAAACATACTAAATGAAGCAATTAATAAAAATGTTCCACCAACAGTTTAAATATTTACACATAATAAGAGTGAAGTTTTAAAACACTACTGATGGAAACACATTCATTCAGTCCAGGATAGACACAAGCATTTAGTTTTAATTGCCATCTGAGTTCTTGAAGTTCTAAAAATCTTTCCAAGGTCCACCCCTCACATTCCTAACCACGTGGTCAATTCCAATAAAACCAAATTCATGAGCAGGGTTCTCACCAACATGCTTTGATAAAGCATTCTTATGGTTTCCCTTCCTGATGTCTTAAGTGTGCTCATATATATGCTCTTTGAGGTTTTGGTTATGTATTCCTGGTGTTCCTTGCCTTTATTGTTGTGATAATACTCCCATACAGTAACACATTTTAAAGACACGGCACACACATACTAGAACCAACATGTTATAAATATACAATTATCTCTCTTTCTGTCAGCACAAAATTGGGGGTGTTAGTCTTATACTGATGGGATTACAGGCCCACGATAACTAATTAACATTTCTGCTAGCTAGGCCAGGGTGGTGGTTCACAGTGCATTTTAAGGGCTGGAGAGATAGTGCTCAGTGGCATAACTTCACTTTGCCATCAGTCAGTCAACTAAATTACAATAGGGCATGATCCATTACCAAAGTGAAGTGCCTACCAAACAGATAGTACTTCAAGACACAAAGGGCTCACTTTACAGGTAGATATTCTCTGTTCAGCCATCTGCTGACACAATACTCAAGGGTTTTCCACATCTTGATGGTCTTCAGAACTGCCATACAACTGAAACACCTGATGACCTTAAGGGATCATAGGTTCATAGGTTTCATAGGTTGGTACTAGGCTATCAGCCCTAGGGCCTATACAAGCCTAGCCATAACAATTCCCTGGCTATTTCTTCCCACACTATTTACTTCCCTGGACCCCTGTCTAGCAGGGCAACTGACATGATCCCTGGGGTGAATTTCCTTTGTCCCATCCAGTCGTCATGGTTCCTTTTGAAGAGGCCCAGAAAGGCACTCTGCTTGACATGTATGAGCAATCTATTCCAGAGTCTGGGGAGTCTCTGGGTCAGGAACCTATCCCTCCAGCATGTTTTGGTTATTGTGATGACAAGGTTTAAATCCCTGGAGCATGTGGCTCTGAGGGATTGGGATTTCTTTAAGTGTAGCATGTCCAACAGCTCTGGGTTTGACATGGCCTTGTATGTTAAGCAGAGATCGCCTCTGAGTAGACGATATGCAACAGATCATTTGCATATATCCCATGTTACCTCTAATGCAAGAGGTTTTAAGGAATCACACAGTGGAAAATCTAGCTTGGCTAGATTTTTTGTGTAGTTTTTACTGATTGTAACAGTCATGGACATCAACTGGGTATGACAACCCTGTGTTTCCATAGGTTAGCCAAACAGTGCACTTATGCTGTGCTAACGAGGCCATAAGAATGTTGAAACATGAGTGCCCACACCTACTGGGGTTTGGGTTTATTGGCCTAAATTTGTCTGTAACAGACTTAAAAAGTAAAAAAGCCATGGGCATTCAGAACTGCTATATAGCTGAAACACCTGATTTCCTGAAGTAGTCATTTGCATGTATCCCATGTTACCTCTAATGCAAGTGTTTTTAAAGAGTCACACAGCGGAAAATCTAGTTTGGCTAGATTTTTCTTGTAGGTTTTACTGACTGGTTTGTCTTTGTGACCTTGTTACTCATTGTTATAGTTTGTTAGTTGGGATATTTTGTAGACACCTTAGTGGTTATAGATATCAGCTGGGTACAACAACCCTGTGTTTCTAAACGTTAGCTAAACAGTCCACTTATGCTGTGCTGCTGCGGCCATAAGAAGGCTAAAAGATGCATGCCCAAAGCTAGTGCGGTTTGGCTTTATTACCTTGAACTTGTCCATAACAGACTTAAAAAGGAAAAAAGTTATGGGCATTCAGAAATGTCATATAACTAAAACACCTTAAGGAGTCATTAGCATATGTTCCATGTTACTTCTAATACAAGATGTTTTATGAAATCACACAGTGGAAAATCTAGCTCAACTAGATTTTTTTTTAAGTTTTTACTATACATCTTGATAGTCTTGGAATAATATTACCCTCAGATTAACTTCTGATGCATAAGTATCTAGAGAAAAGTATTCAGTAAAATCAGGAGATACTGACACAGGTATAGAATATAGGATTTTATTTAGTTCATTAAATGTTCTATCTGCTTCAAAAGGCACTTTGGGTGGAGCTTTGCTCTTGTGAGAGCTATCAAAGGTCAAGTAACTGTCACAAAATTAGGTACACATTTTCTATACTTAAGATCAATTTTTAGGTCTTTTGTTTTTCTAACATGTTGGCTTCAATCTAGCTTCCTTTATGGTGTCAGATACTTGGCTTCCACCATGTCCAATTTATTTTCTTAGCATTCAAAGTCAATCCTACCTGTCTTATAGTTTCCTTTGCAGCCTGCACATTGTGTAAGTGAGACTCACTGTTCTCTGAATTAATGACCAGTAATTCAGGTATGCAGCAGTGTATTTTGAGTGGGGCTTCAATGTTTCATCTATCAGCAACTGAAAGGTGGCTGGGACTCCATGTAGGCCAAATGATAACAGTGTGTACTTACTGAAACAAACTTTCAGGGGTCACAAAGGTTGTTTGACAGAAGGGGTAAGTAGTATCCTTTCATCGATTGAGTGCTATCATGAATCTGGCATTTCCTAGGTTCCTGATAACCTCATAGGCGCTAATTAGGCCATTGATTTGTGAGAAACTTAAAAAGCCTAGCCTTACATTCCCACGGTAATTTTTAGCCATTATATTTTACATATGAATAACCCAGAGGCAGAAAGAACAAGGATATGCTCAGAATTTACTTGCTGCCCCTATCCAGAAGGGGCATGCCTGCTATTTTACAGTTATCCAGCCATTCATCCAAATTACATTTGAATAGAGTAAGAGAAGCATTTCACTATCAACTCATCAGTCCTGGGTACTGGATAGTTATCAAATTTTAAAATGCTATTCAGTTTCATAAATCATTACAGAACCAGGCACTTCTATAGGGCTTAGGAATTATCACTACTGGGAAGTTTATTTGTGACTCTTCTATCAAGCTTAATGAACATAATTTTAATTTTTAATTTATTAATTACTTCTATGACCCTGGTACCCTGTCAGATCTTAATCCAGCCTTCCTTCCAGTAGTTGTTTGTATATTTGATTCTGTTAGTTAAGTTCTGTTGGAATTTATAAGAGCAATCCCTTAACTCTTAATAACATTTTCTCATGTCCTGTTGTACTTTTGATAAGTATTCCTCTAACTGACCTTCAGATATTTCTGATCCATTTGCAGCATGTTCACTGCAAAAGTTTCTATTTCTTTCTATGGGTTCAGTACATTAATGTGATAGACCTGTGCTATCTTTTTCTTTCCTGGTTGTCTAAGGTTGTAGTTCACTACATTTATTCTTTCAAATGACTGAAATGCCCCTGCAAACTGGCTAGAGATTTGTCTTGTGAAGAGAATTAGCCCTGCTGCCTGATCTGCTGTGTTAAGTTCTGGAAGTCAAGCATTTTTATTATAAAAATAGTTGCTGCACCTCATGGGGTCTTTTCATGTGCTTCTTCACTATGGACACAACCATCTTTAATCATACCAACTAACATGATGTTTTATTTTTTTTTTTACTCAAGCTTCCATAGCAATATCAGACAGCCATGTTGGGTGCCTGCAGTACAAAAGCTCAAATGGGGTAACCCCAGTTAAAGCTTGTGGTACCTCTCTGATCACAAACAATATGAAGGGTAACAAGTAGTCCTAGTTTTCATCAGTTGCTAGAATACATTTTCTGACATGTTTTTCAATGTTTTATTAACTCCTTTCTAAATGTATTTAACTTCTAACACTAAAATCCCTCCCACTAACTGTTTTACATAATAGAAAACAATCATTTCACATGTAAACAATTGTATATAGACACATTTTGTAATAGTTCTGTTACACTTTTATCTACCTTTTCTGTTATTACCTACACTTTTACGTTATTTTCTATGTCTGTTAGTTTTATATTATGTCAAATACTGATGTTTCTTTATTATGAATGTCTTTCATTTTGCTTTGTTGTATTACATGAATCTATGGAGCTTTCTGACCTATGACACTGATGAAAAGTGGTCTGCTTATGGCTCAGTTGGCCTATCCCAATTAAAAAAGAAAGTAAATGAATAAATAAATAAATTAAGCAAATAAGACCACTAGTAAAATCCTCCAAAGCAAACTTTGAGTCCAAACTGGCCACATCTCCTAAAGACAATCATAAGGCCTTCTTCACATATGTCAGCCATCTCAAAGGAAGCACTCAGATCTGCTCAGAACTGGTGGTCAAGGACACCACATACACAAATGCCATACATATAGTCAACCTGCTGGCAGATAGGTTCAGTGAAAACTTCACCCCTCTGTCCCCTGCATCAGTAAATCAGGACATCCCCGGCACCTTCCCCTCTCCCCTTATCTCTAGGGAGCAAGTCATCACTGCCCTCTCAAAGGCAAAAAAATACAGCCTCAATGGGACCTGATAACATCCCAGGCTGCATCCTCCATGAACTCAGGTATGAACCTGCAGCACCCTATTTAACCAAAGCCTGAGTACCAGCTTTGCCCCAGCCAAATGGAGGATAGCCACTGTCATCCCTTTGCACAAAAGTGGAGAGACCACTGACCAGGAAATTATAGACCCATCAGCCTAACTAGCAAGGTCATGGAGCAGATTATCATGGACCTCTTTAACAATTTATTTAACATTTGTTTAAACAGGAAAGTCTGACTTGGAACAAAGCCAATTTTCAGCAGAGGCCTGGGGAGAAACCCTCCAGACACATGTCTTTGTAATGTTGGAGGAAACAGGAGCACCCAGAGGATACCCACATGAATGCAGGGAGGACATGCAGACTCTGCACAGAAGGTACCCCAGCTGAGAATCAAACCAGAGAACCTCTTGCTGTGAGGCAACAATGCTACTGCTGCACTACTGCAGCATCCCAACACTGACAACATCCAAACACTCGATCCCACTCAGTTTGGTTTCATCAAGGGGAGGTAATGTCTGTTAAATTTGGTTGACTTCTTTGAGACAGTGATCAAAGCCATGAATGATGGGAAGATGGTGCACACCACCTACTTTGACCTGGCCAAAGCCTTCAATAGTATTCACCACTCAGGTATAAGAGATAAACTCTCTCAACTGGGCATCAATCCATATACTACCAGATGAGTAGCAAACTGACTTACTGATAGAACACACCTAGTCAAAACAGGGGAAGCCACCTCAAGCAGTAGACGCATAATGAGCGGTGTACCCTAAGGATCAGTCTTGGGGCCTCTGTTGCTTGGGATATACTTTTCAGTGATGCAGGACAAAATCAGTGGGCTATGGCTGACCAATTTTCAGATGACTGCAAGCTGAGTGCTGTCATCAATTCCTCTAGTGATGTTGACATCCTCCAAGAGGGTCTCACCCAAACAAATGACTGATGCCAGAAACATGGCCACAAACTGAATGCCAAAAAATGCATCATCATCCCGTTTGGGGAGGGTGAGATCCCCACAAATTATCACACTAATAACAAGGTCTTAAGCATTCAATCAGTCGTGAAGGACTTGGGCACCCATTATAATAGCAAACTGACTTTTGACCACAATATTGCCTCTGTTGTATGGAAACCCTTCCACATGGCCCACCTCATTAGTAAGGGTATTTCATCCAGGGACAAGGAGGTCATATCACCTCTGTATTCTTCCCTTATAAGACCCATTATTGAGTACCATGCCCCTTGCTGCATGTACCTCACAAAGCACATGCAGCAGCTGGACAGAGCACAGAGGTTCCTCACCAGGCAAATACAAGACCTCAAATATCTACCCTACACAAATAGGCTAAATGCTCTGTCCCTCTACTAAGTCTCATACAGACTCCTCAGAGGTGATCTCTGTCTGGCATAGAAAGCAATCTCAAACCTCGCCTTGAAAGACTGCTGCATATTCGCAAATGTAGCTCCACTCAAATAACCTGCACGCACGACCTCAACCTGGTCTATGACACCAATATGACTTGTTGGCGGGACAGATTTGTGTCCCAGAGACTCCGCTTTCTGTGGAATAGACTCCTTCTCCACATCAAGCAGAGTACTTCATTAACCCTTTTTTAAGCATCTCAAATTCAACTCCCACCTACAAATAAATATAAAAAAAAAACACCAGGAACTTGGTATGCTTTACCACCACAATCGCTACTTCAATCCTTCTGCTAAGTTCATTCTCTCTACCACATTTCTCATACCTTCTCTTCTTTATGGTGCTACACTCCTAACAAATCTACAATCCTCTCTTAAGACAAAACTCTCCTCTTTGTATGATAAAATTGCCAAGTTTGCCACTAGCCACAAGTCTTCCACCCATCACTATGTAGCCTTTCATAAATGAAATTGGTTAGAGCTCCCCAATTATCTCACCCATCTATGTCAAGCAAAGTTCCTCATTAGCACTCTTCAAGAAAAATCTTGATAAGTGGATGGGAAATAGGAAATACACCCCGGGCATCACTTCTGTGGCTCTGCTCGACAGGGGCACAGGAAAATAACTTTCTTGGGTGGCGTAAGCCAGGGAACCTTGTTGGCTAGGCTTACTTAGGCCCCTGGGCCAATAGCCTAGTACCTACCTATGAATCTATGAACCTATATTCAACTTAGTCATGCACGCAAACTTATTTTCAGCCCCTCCATCTTTCCCTCCCTATCCTCTACCTTTAAAATGTACCTCTCTGATAGACTCTTATGATCTAATAATCAAAACTTAATTCAGCTGTTTAAACCTACCTATCCCCCAGGCAAAAATCTCCCATCCTTCATCCTTGCATGTCAATGTAACTCCCTACCACCATCCATCTGTACCACCAGAAACCTCTCTTCCTTTAAAAACTCACTTCACTCACACCTTATATCTCAGTGGAAATGCTCCTGCTCCCACCCCACATGACCTCTTCTCCTCGCTTCACCTCTGACTTCTCCTATTTCATATATGATTTAGCAGGAACCAATCCATGTGTATATAACTACTCTAGATTTACAATGCTAACTTCTTATCTCAGAAATTGTTTCTTTAAATGCACTGTTCTTATTCTGTACTTAATGCAACCAAAACTTTGTGTCACTTTTGTTTCAGAAAGTATATGTTTACATTCAATGTTTTTTACTAGTGCTTTTGCACTTTCTGTAACAAAAGCTTTTATTTTAATTTTGTTTGTAATTTGTGTTTGTTTCTGGAGCTTTTCTTCCCAGGACTCCATTAAAAATGGGCTCTTCTTGGCCCAATGGACTATCTTGGTAAACCAACTGCACATAAATAAATAAATAAATAAATAAATAAATAAATAAAAATGTAAACTGGATGGGGAGCAGAAAATACACCCCTGGGATAACACCTGTGTCCCCGCTGGACAGGGGCATTGGGTACTAACTTGTTGGAACATAGGCTAAATTCTTGGCTAGGCTTGTAAGGGTCTCAAGGCCAATAGTCTAGTAACTTCCTATGATTCTATGAAATAAATTAAACCCTTTGTACTAATCCATCTGTCAGTGAATGGTAACTGATGTTTTCAACTGTGACTTTAAAGCACTTGTCATGCAGTGCACTTGACATAAACAGAATGTCCTTTTCAGTTAGTATGTCTTCACTCAAAGATATTCACCTTTTGAGTTAGCATGCCTTTACAAATAGCTACTCTGGAAAATAACAGCACCTTTATTCTGGAAATAGCCTTGGAAGTAGCTATATTTTAATGTCACTGTTTCTGCAAACTATGTAAAAGTCAGTTACATCTTCCTTCTAAAGAATATACTCCACTAGCTTTCTAGCAGAGCAGTGACACACTGCAGACTCAATTATCTTAGATGCTTTATCATACTCCATAAAAAAATCTTCATTTAAAGCAGTTTTCACATTTTTACTAGTACTTTTCTCATTATTGTTAGTAGCACAGAACTTAGCAATGTGACCCTATCCCCTCTCAGAAAGAAGGTGACACATCCCCTGCTTTCTTATTTCACAGACAAGGCAGCAATTCGTACTACAATTTTTGACTTAGAAGCATACAATTCAGGTTTAACCACCGCCGTTATGTATTTTCTTAAAGTTATTAGCTTGTCAGAAATCTTGCGATCACTTTGTAAAGCCCACTTTCTTGCAGTGCAAAATTCTTTTAAAACTGTTTACTGCTGAGATTTATAATTTTCAATTTGCTGTTACTATCAGGTTTGTCCAAGCTTTAAAATATGTCTTATATCATGTATCTGTGCTCTTACTGGTTTTCAGATAATCCACTCTCTCCAGATTCATGCACATTTACACATCCGGTTCTATTAGCTTTTTTGACAGACTTTTTGCCCAGTCTGATCAAGTCCAGTTCTGTGTGGTGAGATAATAAACAGAATCACCAAGCAAAATTCCAGCCCATCCATTCTAGTTACTTTCTTCATAGTAAACATAGTCTTTGGGTTAGTAGCTATAATGACTAGCACAAGTAGCTAAACTGACACATCCCCTGGGACTGACCAGTAGCTGCATTAGCGTTTGGTCAGTCCCCACCTGAAGTTTCACAAGTTATTGCAGCCAATCATCCATGGCTGGGGTCACCAGGATGTACACCAGGAGCACAAACATTATAGTGCTATAAGTAATTAATAACCCAAAGAAGGTCTGCATTTGGTAGCAAATCAAATAAGTAAGTCGGTAAGTCTCTGGCTATCTGCCCACGTACACATAATCAGCATGAAACTCAAGAAGACATGGGAAGCATGATAGCCTAAAAACACATTTATTAGCACATAAATAAAATGTTATTTTTATTTTACAGTGCCTCAAAGCATTTCCAAGTGCAGGCTTTCTGAAAAAAAGTCACAGGTTTCAGGCCTTGACTAGGTTCTAGTCAGAATGTTGAAATATAGATGTTTCCCTTCAAGAAGAATTCCACAAGTTAGCCCTCACTGGGGTCCTGCTCCTCGCCCTACACACTTCTTTTTTTTTTTTCAATAATAATTCTTTATTTTATTTTTTCCAAACAACTAATACAGTACTACCAACTACTTACAATATGTACATGAATGCTTCCAACAGTTACATAGAATCATTATACATACCTATACACTTCTAAAAAAAAAAAATAATGAAGAAAAAAGAACTAGTAACCATATAAGACTTATCTCAATAAAATTCAACAGTTATTCAGTTTTTCCCAGAGAATAGTGGAATGGAACTTTAAGCTAATACAATGTTAAAGATTTGTTCCCATATTTTTGTATTGTTTACATTTTTCTTATGATCACTAATTAGAAATTTATGTGCTAGAATATGTTTGGTGGCTACTACCTTGAAATTTTGCCATGATGTCTGTAAAGGGTTCAACCAATTGGAAGCTATATATAACTTCATCAACAAAAAATATTGACTAGTATAATTCTTTGGGTTCTTTCCAAGTTGGGTGGTGGAATATGTAAAATCGTAAATTCCCAGGAGAGTGTGGAATGTTGATATCCCATTTTTGTAGTTGAAGTTTCAAGGAATTCCAGAGTTTGAAAATACATTTACAACTCCAAAACATATGTAGGAGGTCGGCTGTTTGATCTATACAATATGGGCATTTTGGTGAGTTCTTTGAGTTAAATTTGTGTAGAGTGAGACGTATAATCTGCGTTATTAAATATCATCAATTGGGTAAATAATAGCTTCTGAAGGGACACAGATTTTATGGTTAAGTGAATTGCTTTTAGTATTTTACTTTCTTCAATTGTCAACAATTTCTCCAGTATTTGGAAATTAATATTTGATTATTATATTTTATTTCTTTAATCAAACCATATGCTGCAGTTATATATTTACATTCCTGTGTAAGGGTTTGCCATAAGTTCAGACACATGTTTAAATCTTCTTCTTTAATTATGTCATTCCCTTTACTAAGGTAACTTATTGATAGGTCTTTTAATTGTCTTATTATAATTAGATACTAATTGGGAGATTCAACTCTTCTAAAATATTGTGAATCGGGATACCTAAAAAAGGATATAAATCAAGTAGGGTTAAATTAATTATAAGTGGGAATTTCTTAAGGTCTATCAGCTGGTTACTAATTTTCAGATTTGGATTTTTGTGAAATGGTTGAAGAATTATCATACTTTGCAAAAGATTTAATGAGTTAAAAAGATTTTGTACTGAAACTATATATGTTTTGATATGTTCCAACACGAAGTACACTTTAAGAGTATTGCCCTACACACTTCTTAATTTGCTATCAGCACAACTACTGATCAGTGGCTTGGTGAATATCTATAGACATTGGTTTCCATGTTTGCCTGACAAACTGTAAGAATATTCCCACAGTCCAAACTATGACACACATTTTGAAGAGGCATTACCCATATATTGGAACCAACATGTTTTATACATACACATACATATCTGCACATCTATATAGTATGGTTTCCACGAGATTAGTTAATCATGACTAGGATCAGCCTCTGTATTGTCAGCCCACTTTGGTCACCAGTACAGTTGGTCAACAGTTGTGTGATAAAGGATAAACCCCTGAGAAGGGAAACATCCCAAAATCACGAAGAAGACAATCCCGAGACGAGAATCGTGAAAGCAGGAAATACTGAACCGCCAAAGTATAACCAGAGTAAGTTAACATTCGCCCAAAACAAAACAAACACTCACCACACCATCTAAAAACCATCTAGGTGTGGTATCTACACCCCCCTACACCCCTCTAACTATATATACCTAGTCTGGGACTGCACTACAGTGGAGAAAAGGGAATAATTATTCATACTGGGCAAGTTTTACTTGCCCTGGTTAAACTTCGGCGGTTTGGTGTGTCCTGTTTTCGCAGTTCTCATATATATATATATCTATATATATATATATATATATATATATATATTTACACACACACACACACACACACACACACACACACACACACACACACACACACACACTCATTTGATTTAAAATATGTACAGTATATATACATATATATATATATATATATATATATATGAGAGGGAAGGTAGAGGAATGGTGAGGATGCAGGGAGTAGAGTTGGTAAAGGTGGACAAGTTTAAGTACTTGGAATCAACAGTTCAGAGTAATGGGGAATGTGGAAGAGAGGTGAAGAAGAGAGTACAGGCAGGGTGGAATGGGTGGAGAAGAGTGTCAGGAGTGATTTGTGACAGACGGGTACCAGTAAGAGTGAAAGGGAAGGTCTACAAGAGGGTAGTGAGACCAGCTATGTTATATGGGTTGGAGACAGTGGCATTGACAAAAAGGCAGGAGTCATAGCTGGATGTGGCAGAGTTAAAGATGTTAAGATTTGCACTCGGTGTGACTAGGATGGATAGGATTAGGCATCAGTATATTAGAGGGTCAGCTCATGTTGGATAGTTTGGAGACAAAGCAAGAGAGACGAGATTGCGTTGGTTTGGACATGTGCTGAGGAGGGATGATGGGTATATTGGGAAAAAGATGCTAAGGATGGAGCTGCCAGGTAAGAGGAAAAGAGGAAGGCCTAAGATAAGGTTTATGGATGTGGTGAGAGAGGACATGCAGGCAGTTGGTGTGACAGAGCAAGATGCAGAGGATAGGAAGAAATGGAAAGAGATGATCCGCTGTGGCGACCCCGAACAGGAAAAGCCGAAAGATGATGATGATGATGATATAGATATAGATATAGATATAGATATATAGATAGATATAGATATATACTCTGTATATATATATATATATATATATATATATATATATACATATATATATATATATATATATATATATATATATATATATATATATATATATGGGTTCACTTTTATAACATCGAAATACTGAAATGTAATTTCAGTATCTCGGCTATAAAGTCGAATGTTTGAAATAGTTAACGTTCATAATCGCTAATTTCACATATGAATATATGTCAATTCGCGGTTATGAAGTTGCGCTAATGTCCGGGTTTGTGTTTTGGTTGTCTGCCGTGTGGATGTAGGTGTTATGTCAGGTAAGTGAGTGTTTTGTAAGGGTTTTGAGTGAGAGTTAGAGTGTGTGTGAGGGATTGGAGAATGTGCGTGTGTGAGTGAGCTTTTGTGTTGCGTTTGTGCGATCTCGCTAGTATATATAAGTAGGGGTATTTGCAGGGGCTTGCCTCTGCTTATGTGTGTGTGAGTTGTGTATGTGTGTTTTTTTTGTTTATGTTGTGATGTGGGTGTTGTGTTGTATGTTTAGTATAGTGTGCAGTGTTTTCGATTATGTGGTTTCGCGGTTTTTGTTTGTCGGTGTTTTGTGGATTCGGTTTTATAGTCTCGAGATACTGAAATTTGATATTTCAGCATTTCGAGGTTATAAAGTGAATCCATATATATGTATATACATATATATATATATGTATATATATATATATATATATATATATATATATATATATATATACATACACACACACACACACACACCCACACACACACACACACACACACACACACACACACACACACACAAACACACACACAAACACACATACATACATACATGCACACATACAAGCACACACACACACACACTCACACACACACTATGAAATTCATGCAGTATACCCAAAACCTAAAAATATTTTCAAAAACAAGCATATACATTACCAGCAGAAGTCCAGCATCCCGAGTTCATCTGGTTTGGTTTAACTGAAGAAATTTCCTGTGAAGCCACACTTTAGATTACCATCCCCAAGGATGGATTGTTTCCATGGGAAACAATATTACTCCACAGGGTATTAGGAAAGGGACCATGGTCAGGGTAGAGGACAAAGATGCTGAATGCATTTCCAGTGATTTCTATCTCACATAATAGCATTGTGAACATTTATACAACAACTGTACATTTTTAACTATTTTTTAACTTTTTTAAACTTAACTACAGTGTGCTTAAAATTAAAGAAATACACTTTATGCTCTCTAAAGGGAATGACCTTTGCTCCCTCCACTTGGCTTAAGTTCACCAATGCTCTTATTGATTTGAAACAATTTATTTGTAAGTTAAATCTTAGCCTAGTGTTCAGTAATGAAATGAGAAGGACATCACAAAACAACAATGGCCTACACAAGAGGAGCATTTTCAGTCCACCACTACTACACCTATGGAAACCACAATTTCCCCCAAAATTATGGGTGTCATTTTCTCACCAAGGATGAAAAGGAGCTAGTACAAGAAGTAGCCTTTCATCTACTTCTAAGTTTAGTGAAGCCAGACAAAGGTGGGGGGTTTGTAATTGAAGACACCAGTAGAATGTGTCACATTATCACTGACTCTGATAAATATGGTTTAGCATCTCAGAATGAGATCAACATTTTTTACAGAAATGCTGACTTATTTTTAGAAGCTCTACTTCACCAAGGGATCATTATTAAACAAAGCTTTGACTTCCTAAATGTAGAATGACCTAAAATTCCAGCTATATTTGGCATACCCAAGATGCACAAAGTTATTGAGAACTGACCCCATGAGACCTATTGCAGCTGCAGAAGGGTCTAAAACGTATCCCCTAGCCACCTACCTTGACAGAAAACTAAAACCATTCATCAAGAGACACCCCCACATGTTGAGAGACTCATTGGACTTTCTTGAGAAAATAAGCAATGATCTTATATAGTGATGACCTTATTTTTTGCAAAAGTGGAGGTCATTGACTAATTCTCAGTCATCCTCCACCCTGTAGGCATTGCTTGGTTTGAAGAAGATATCCGTAGAACTGAATTACTTTCTTCAATGAAACCACAACTGTGGTAGAATTAATTAAGAGTATATTGAAAAATACTTACATTTTATGTAGAAACACACCTGTGGTAGTGCAGATAACAAATGAGTCAGATATAAATTCCAAAGTTTATTCAAAAGACACTGAGTGCTTTCATTCCTAAAATTCTTGGAACTTCATCAGAACAAATAACAACTAGTAAAGAACACATTATGTAACACATATCATGTCACATGAATCCAAAGCGACCAGTTAAAACTTAAGAACAGTTAGAAAAAAAACATACATACATACATACATACATACATACATACGAATGCCCTTCTAACTTGCCAATATACTAAAACACTTGTTCCCATAACAAATGTCCAGGCTGTTTTTAAAAATATCTAAACTAGTACTTGCTTTAATGTAATTTGGTAGCCTGTTCCAAGCATCAGCTACTCTGTCAGAGAACCAATTAGTGCACTTCTCATTCCTATAGAATCTTCTACATAGGTTATCTGATGATTCCCTAGTACTGTTTGATAACCCCAAGCATTCCCAGAGGTAGTTGTCCCTAAATGCCCTATATGCCTGAATAAGATCTCATCAGATATCTTTAAGAGACACTGTACAAGTTCAGATATTTTAGTCTTTCTTAATAACTTAGATTTTCACATCCATGGATGCCCTTAGTATATTTCCACTGTATTCTTTTCAGTTTATTCATGTTTTTTTTTCCTGTAGGGTTTTCATATTGTTATTCCATACACAAGTTTGGGTCTAATGTAACTAATAAACAATGACTTCATTATGTTTGATTTCCCAGACTTTATAAATCTTTTTATACAACCTATAGTTCTATAACTAGTATTAGCCAATTGGTTGATATGATTAGAAAAACTCATAGCTGAATCTACCCATATACCCAGGTCCTTAAATGAGTCTACACTTTCAATCACTGTGTGCTGTATTAAATATTCACCTTTCAGTTTATGTCTCCCAAATCTCATATGCTTAGTTTTTGGTGATTTATAAAGATTTAACTTCAGCATTTGACAGGGTCATATACAAAACACTGATCAATAAATTAGTACAACTAGTTATTGATGTACTGTTGATAAGATGGATAGCTGCATGGCTTACAAATAGGACATGGCAAGTATCACAAACCAACTGGACAGGTGAAATCCTTGGTTACAGTCAAGGTGTCCCACAGGGCTCTGTCCTAGGCCCTTACTTGTTTAGATTGTATCTTTCAGACCTTACTTTTTCATCTGATGTGTTCTACAGTCTATATGCTGATGACCTGAAATTGGATAAACTGATTACAAGTGTTAGAGATAAGGCATGTCTGCAAAATAATTTGACTAAATTGACTATTTGGGCACAGGAGAATAATCTGTTGATGTTGTTCTTCTTCTTTCAGCTTTTTCCAGTTAGGGGTTACCACAGCGGAACTTTGGTCTGCTAATAATTGGCAGTAGATTTATTTACAGGTGCCAAGGTGCCAGCTCGACGCCTGACCTTCAACAAAGGCACACCCATTCTACGCATGTCTTTCAAATGCCACTCGACCGTGGGGAGGACATGCAGACTTCACACAGAAGGTGCTCCCAGCTGGGTTTTTGATGAAAATGTATGTGGATTTACTTGTACAGCGTTACTGTGCTGCTCTGAGTTCATTTGCTGTGCTGTTGTGAGTTCGTTTGCTGTGGATTTATTTGTGCTTGTGTCCATTAAAGAAGTTGTTCGTTTGCTGAGCTCTGTTTGTGCCTTATTCCAGGTTTACCTAGTGAATAATAGATATAATGGTAGTGCAAGTTTTTGCTGAAGAGTTCTCAGCTCATTGTTACTTATTCTGTCGCCTCCCTGTGCTTTGTTTGGATCCAGTTTGCACAGTTATTTTTCAATATAATCTAATTTGATTCCAGTATCTGGGGTTACCTGGATGTTACTAGGACAACTTACCACCCCTTTTGTGGAGCCAAACTGTTTTGCATAAGATTTTGTAAATATATCTATAATCTGTTGTGTCTAAGAATACATTTTAGAATCTGCCACAGTTTAACATATTGTGCATCTTTACTCCTTCCACATCTTATGTATCTATAAAAACGTTTCCTATTATGCTCAATATCTTTATATAAATTTTCTTCAAATCTTTCTTGATCTTGTCTAACACTATGCTTAGTCTGTTTGTCCATTCTGCTTATTTCAATTTTCAAAGTTGTAGTTCGACCTCTCTTCCATTTTTTTATATTTGTTGTCTCTCACCTTACTCAGGTATCTTGTTCTTATGGAAAAATACCCCCTGATGTTGCGTGCCTAGATCCTGATGTTAAACATTTTTTGACTTTTTGCACTCAAACAATTTCTCTTTCAAAACTTTCCACATTCCATGTGCGTTTTTTCCACTGAATACTGCACTCCAGTTAATTTTATATAGTAACTGTTTTGCTTCCCTATAATCTGTAATTAACCTTCTGTGCATTGTAATGCTTCAATCTTAAAATAGAATTAACAGAGCAGGCTTTGTTTAATCCAGGGTGGTTAGTTGCATTTAACAAAACTTGCCATTTAAATTCACAAACCTCTAAATGTTCCTTAGTGGACCAAACCTGAAAGTCTTGTTTCACCTACTCTATAACCAAAAAATTAAAATGATGGTTATTAAAATGTGCTATGTGCTTATATAAAGCATTTGTGTCCCACTTTTTCTTGATATCCAAGAAATGTTCATATAAATATATATATATATATATATATATATATATATATATATATATATATATATATATTCACTAAACTTCTGAGAAGGTCTTACCCACATAGGAAGCAGCACATGACTGGACTGTGCTAAATAGACCACCCCTCTAGAATAACATCAAAAATGTCTGTGTATTTTGTAAATCATTACATTTATACAAAAATCTTCTCCTACCAATATATTGGGACATTGTGAATACCTCCCACACTTAAATGTCACAATTTTTCACATCATTGAAGTATCTTGTAGTTGTTTGTGAGATTTGAAGTAGTTTTTGAAGGTTTTCTCTCTTCTAAAAACTATCTGGGGCCCATTCCCTAATTTATTCCTCACCTCACTATCACTTATAATTAACTTCCAGTTCTTAGTAATACAATGAATGATCACATTGCTATCTAATGTGAATGTAGAATTAAATTTCATCTTTTGTTATTAACATTCTGCAAGTCTCTAATGTTGTAACCATAGCCTATATTGGACTTGCCACTCAGTATAGGAACATAAACACCCATTTTTTTTTTTAATCATGACTTCATCCCTTATTTCAACCAAGAATTCCCAAGGATAAGCTGTCCTAAGAAACATATTTATTAAAACATCACATTCTTGAACAAATATGTCCTGCTTAGTTATCATACATACTAATCTGACCAGTTGCCCTTTGACTACTGTTTTTTTTCTGATATCTTCAATGCCAACTAGAATAGTGGAAATACACATTAGAGAAACTTACCTTCCTATGGATGTTAAAACAATATCTCTGATGGATTAAGTTCTTTATTTCCACATCCAAAAATACTATCTTAGTCATACTCAGGGTGCATAAAAACTTCAAAAACTCAACAGTAGAGTTAATGTATACCAGAAATTCCTGATGCATCACCTCACTATCAATCATCAGAATAAAAATGTCATCCAGGAATCTTGTATATAATAACCAATAATCCTTAAACTCACTGTCCAAAATGTACCGATCTTCCCATTCGGCCATTAGAAAATTTGTGAACATGGGAACACAAGGCGTTCCCATTGCTACACCAGTTGTTTGCTTGAAATACTGACCATCAAAATACAAAAAAATTATTCACCAATGCTATTTCCATTAAAACGAAGCTGCGTTGGTACAGCGGTAGCGTTGTTACCTCACAGCAAAAGGTTCTCCCGTTCAATTCTTAGCTTGGCTTGGGAGTGCCTTCTGGGCGC